>NC_052319.1:38380276-38610276 GCF_016432855.1 Salvelinus namaycush | reverse complement strand
TGTGTGAGTGCCTGAGTGCGTGAGTGTGTGAGTGTGTGAGTGAGTGAGTGTGTGAGTGTGTGAGTGAGTGTGCATGCGTGCGTGCGTGAGTGAGTGAGTGCGTGAGTGCGTGAGTGCGTGAGTGCGTGAGTGCGTGAGTGCGTGAGTGCGTGAGTGTGTGAGTGAGTGTGCATGCGTGCGTGCGTGCGTGCGTGCGTGCGTGAGTGAGTGAGTGTGTGAGTGTGTGAGTGTGTGAGTGCGTGAGTGAGTGAGTGTGCGTGTGTGAGTGTGTGCGTGAGTGTGTGAGTGTGTGAGTGCGTGATTGCGTGAGTGCGTGAGTGTGTGAGTGAGTGTGCGTGCGTGCGTGCGTGCGTGCGTGAGTGAGTGAGTGCGTGAGTGCGTGAGTGTGTGAGTGTGTAAGTGAGTGTGCATGCGTGCGTGCGTGCATGAGTGTGTGAGTGTGTGAGTGTGTGAGTGAGTGAGTGTGTGAGTGAGTGAGTGTGCGTGCGTGCGTGAGTGAGTGCATGAGTGTGTGAGTGCGTGAGTGCGTGAGTGCGTGAGTGTGTGAGTGCGTGAGTGCGTGAGTGCGTGAGTGCGTGAGTGCGTGAGTGCGTGAGTGTGTGAGTGAGTGAGTGTGCATGCGTGCGTGCGTGCGTGAGTGAGTGAGTGTGTGAGTGTGTGTGTGTGAGTGAGTGTGTGAGTGAGTGAGTGAGGGAGCGTGCGTGCGTGCGTGCGTGCGTGCGTGCGTGCGTGCGTGCGTGAGTGAGTGCGTGAGTGTGTGAGTGAGTGAGTGAGTGAGTGAGTGAGTGAGTGAGTGAGTGAGTGAGTGAGTGAGTGAGTGAGTGAGTGTGTGTGTGCGTGCGTATGTGCGTGTGTCTAATCCTCTCCAATTGGAGTAGATCCCCTGATTCATCTCTTGAGGAGGGATCAACTGTAGTGAAGGTGATCCAATCCTCAGGTAAGGGGTCAAAGGTTGTGACCTTGTGAATCACTGATACAGTCCTGTGGTGTAGTCATTCATTCAGGTCAAACATTTACAAAGTTGCAGATAGAAATTTAATGAATAGAGATAACACAATCCCCTATTCTACAGGAAAGACATCATCCGCGGTAGCAAATATTATCTGTACTGACCGGGAAGGAGCACAACATACTATCTGTTGTATGCAATATATTTCTATGTGAAGGTTCTGTGATGTTATGCACTCCTGATCAGGCCCCTGTATCAGTCTTTTGAACTAGTCTGAGCTCTCTGAGTACTGAGAAGACTTCATCATCCTTACAACACTGTCTGTCCGTCCGTCCGTCCATCTGTCTGTCTACTCAGTGAATGTGTCAGGTAGAGACATTGGCTAAATATTTGGCTGATCAGTCGCTTAGCTAATCTCTTTTCCCACTCAAATATTTGAACTTGGGATTTAGTATCAGGGGAGCGAGAGAGACTCAGAGCTTGAAAGAGGGACAGAGAGAGAGAAGACAGCTTATATGCACACTGCCCACAAAATGATGTGGAAACTGAGCTGCACTTCCTAACCTTCTGCCAAATGTATGACCATATTAGAGACACATATTTCCTTCAGATTACACAGACCCACAACCAATTTGACAAACAAATCCAATTTTGATAAACTCCCATATCTATTGGGTGAAATACCACAGTGTCCCATCACAGCAGCAAGATTTGTGACCTGTTGCCACAAGAAAAGGGCAACTAGTGAAGAATAAACACCATTGTAAATACAACCTATATTTGTGTTTATTTATTTTCCCTTTTGTACTTTAACTATTTGCACATCGTTATAACACTGTATGTAGACATAGTATGACATTTGAAATGTCAATATGACATTTGAAAAACCCATTAAATTGAAATTTAATTGAATTTAATTGAGAGAGAGAGAGAGAGAGAGAGCAGAGCTGTAATGCATCACCAACAGACAGTATCTTTGTAAACCCAGACACAGATTTACCATTCTCCTCATACCTCCCCTCCCTCCACCCTTCTTCTCTCTGCCTCCTCTAACCCTGATAAGCACTCCAGCAAGACAGGAGCTCCGCAGTGGACAGATGGGTTACCTCACCACAGACACACACAGCGCCGCTCCGCTCCACTAGACCCCTCGCTCATTTCACCCCCTCCACCGGTAAACTGAATTATGAATCCATTCTTCCGCGGCACACCGCACACGCATCAATCTGCTTAATGCTAACCAGCATTGATTTCTAGTCCGTTAATAACATTACCTGGAACATAACGTGTGAAGTTGATGGTTTCTGGTGTTTGGCCTAATAATTTGATTCTATGTGTTGATATATGCTACCCTTGGGTCCCAAAAGCCATACAATTAGTCTTGACTGAGCAGTTGCAAATGAACTGGCTGATGACGGTGCATGTTTTTATTGACAGCAGAACAACACCTGTGGGAGCAGCCGGGCCACTGTGGAAACACCTGTGGAAGCAGCCGGGCCACTGTGGAAACACCTGTGGAAGCAGCCGGGCCACTGTGGAATCACCTGTGGAAGCAGCCGGGCCACTGTGGAAACACCTGTGGAAGCAGCCGGGCCACTGTGGAAACACCTGTGGAAGCAGCCGGGCCACTGTGGAAACACCTGTGGAAGCAGCCGGGCCACTGTGGAATCACCTGGTGGGTTTTAGCTGAAAAACAAATCACACTCATCTGGTCGTCTGGGGTTGACTGGATGTAAAGTGTGTCCTCCAGAGCTTTTTGTCCTCCATTGCAGATGCAATCTCTTACTCCTCCTCTCCAGTCAGATGTTGCTCCTGGGACCCCTGGTCCATGCTGCTGTCAAAATGATGGGTGACGGGTCTGGTTAAAAATTCAAACAGAGGATTGAGATCCTAGCTTTGTTGAATAAAAAATTATGTTTTGTTGAAATTTTCACAAATTTACTGTCAGAATAGATAGCCCATAGCAGTCCATAGCAGTCCATACTAAATGGAATATGTGGGTCTAGTATGGGTATCAGAAAAGAGAAAGTACTTGAATAAGTAGGTGTGTCCAAACTTTAAACTGGTACTGTATGTGTAGATTGTACATTTTATGTTTAGGTTTTCAATATAATCCCAAATTGTTATTGATTTGGACACGTTAAAACTGTGTTTTGACATTGGGCTATTTATCAAATGTCTATCATGTCTTGTCAACAGGAGGCAGCGACAGCGTCATTTTCAACTTAAGTTTTAGGAATATAAATTGAACTTTCAACATTCATTTCCAATGGGGTTGTACTTAATAAGGTAAAAACTGATGAATGAGTCAAAAAAGGTGCTATGATTGATTTATTTTGATGATATAGCAGAAATCACTAAAATGGGTTTGCCCTGCCTAATCATAATAATTATGTCTGCATAGCATTTTGTCATTTTCATTTTGGCAGATAAACTCATGCTTATTTCTAAAGATGAACCCATGTTTTTGCTCATATTTTCTTAATTTCTGGAACCAGTCAGGCAACAACCGACACTGTACTGGCGTTAGGTAGCCCAGTAGCTAAGGAGTTGGACCTGTAGCCGAAAGGTTGCCGGTTTGAATCCTAGGTTGGGTGCAGGAACAAATGGGTGGAATTGAAATGACAACTGGAGGGCTGCTGGGTTCTCATCCTCAAAACATATGTCGGTATAGTTAAAGTGTGCATAGATGATAAACAGACAGTAGCAGCAGTGTAAAAGAGGCCGTTGAACGGATCCTTAGCTTAGTGATGGGCACTATGGTGTTGAACGCTGAGCTGTAGTCAATGAATAGCATTCTCACGTAGGTGTTCTTTTTGTCCAGGTGGGAAAGGGCTGTGTGGAGCGCAATAGAGATTGCATCATCTGTGGATCTGTTTAAGCGGTATTCTTAGCATATATGAAGCAAGTGATGAAACACATTTTTGGGTCTATAAGGAGTGTAGGCGACTGCAGGGCACATTCCTATACGCTAATAATGAAACCATCCAACAATGCATTTCCTCAAGTCAAGAATGATGCCTCCCCTGTGCAACACTCTTGGAGTGAATCACAATTGCAGTTTCTTGATTCCTCATGTCCTCCCTCCTCGTATCCTTCTCCAAGCATATTGGAACATCAGATCAGAGGTTCCTCCTCCCAGACCTCCAATGGGTTTTGAGGAGGCAAGAAGCACACAAGGAATTTCAGGGGAGAATCTCAATTGCATACTCCTCACATCCTCTCTCCTCGCCTCCTTCTCAATACCCATTGGAGGAGAAGGTCAGAGGGGAAGGACCTCTGGCTTTCTCATCCAATTGGTTTTTAGAAGGAGGCTTGGAGAGAGGACATGAGGTATATGCAATTGAGATTCAGCATTGTTTTTTCCAATCCTCTTAGTAGAGAAGAAGAACAATTCACTCCGCTCCTGAAAAATGTCTCACCTACAGTAGACGCGAGATTGAAACACCATACCAAGAAAGAAAAAGCAATACAATTATGCAAAGTAGTGCGTCATCCAATCCTTTGATCAGAAATAAGCCTGGTAAAAATGAATTGTACATCAGATATATGCGAAGGCCAAGCTCTAAGATATGTTTATAAAGAATAAATCAAACTATATTTCTAGCATAGTTAAGTAAACAGTGATGTTGGTGTTTAGTGCTTGGGTTAGATTTGAGTCCCCTCCGGTGTAGGGTAACCTACTTCGTTAAACACCCTGAAAGCAGGAGGCATGATGTTTACACACAGATACGCAGACACGCATACACACACATACACAGTGCACAAATACACAAACACAAATACACAGTGCACACGTACAGACACACTGCACACACAAACACACTCTCTCTCTATCGCACACCCTCACACATGCATACATACACATACACAGTACACACACAAATACAGACAGACAGAAACACAAACACTCTCTCTCTCTCTCTCTCTCTCTCTCTCTCTCTCTCTGTCTGTCTCTCTCTCACTCACACACCTCCCAAGCACGTTCACCCTTTGAAGGCACAGGAGATCAGAGCTCCTGTGTGGAAGAGAGGAGAGGTGTAGAAAGGAGAGGAGAGGAGAAGAGAGGGGGAGCGAGGGAAGATAGAACCCAGAGGCCGAGCACCACAGTGGGGCCAGCTCTGATCCTCTCTCTCCCTGTGAGATGCAGGGGGATGGACTACAAGGTGTCAAAAGGGTTCCACAGGGATGCTGGCCCTATATTGACTCCAATGCTTCCCACAGTTGTGTCAAATTGACTGGATGTCCTTTGGGTGGTGGACAATTCTTGATACACACAGGAAACTGTTGAGGGTGAAAAACCCAGCAGCATTGCAGTTCTTCACACACTCAAACCAGTGCGCCTGGCACCTACTACCGCATCACGTTCAAAGGCACTTAAATCTTTATTTCACAGAATAATAAGATCCAAACCCCATTGAATATGTAGGATATCACAGGACAAAGAACCAGATGAAAGGACCTTTTACATCACAATTCATGATCTGACTTATAACTGATATGTCAAGCATCTATAAAAGACTGCTGATGCTAGGGAATGTGGCTGAATGGTAGAAATGGGACAGTGAGGGACTGATCTGATGGTAGGGAATGTGGCTGAATGGTAGAAATGGAACAGTGAGGGACTGATCTGATGCTAGGGAATGTGGCTGAATGGTAGAAATGGGACAGTGAGGGACTGATCTGATGCTAGGGAATGTGGCTGAATGGTAGAAAGGGGACAGTGAGGGACTGACCGTGCTTCTACACCTGCATTGCTTGCTGTTTGGGGTTTTAGGCTGGGTTTCTGTACAGCACTTCGAGATATTAGCTGATGTACGAAGGGCTATATAAAATAAACTTGATTTGATGATTTTGATTTGATTTGATCTGATGCTAGGGAATGTGGCTGAATGGTAGAAATGGAACAGTGAGGGACTGATCTGATGCTAGGGAATGTGGCTGAATGGTGGAAATGGAACAGTGAGGGACTGATCTGATGCTAGGGAATGTGGCTGAATAGTAGAAATGGGACAGTGAGGGACTGATCTGATGGTAGGGAATGTGGCTGAATGGTAGAAATGGGACAGTGAGGGACTGATCTGATGCTAGGGAATATGGCTGAATGGTAGAAATGAGACAGTGAGGGTGTCACGTTCTGACCTTAGTTCCTTTTTTATGTCTTTATTTTAGTTTGGTCAGGGCGTGAGTTGGGGTGGGCATTCTATGTTGTTTTTCTATGTTTTGTTCTGTATGTTATATTTCTATGTGTTTGGCCTAGTATGGTTCTCAATCAGAGGCAGGTGTCGATCGTTGTCTCTGATTGAGAATCATACTTAGGTAGCCTGTTTTCCCACTATGGGTTGTGGGTAGTTATTTTCCGTTTCAGTGTTTGCACCATACGGGACTGTGTCGGTTTTCATTTATTCTCTTGTTCATTTTGTATTCATGCTCGATTAAACGATATTATGGATACGTACCACGCTGCATTTTGGTCCTCCTCTCCTTCCACCAACGAAAGCCGTTACAGAACTACCCACCAACCAAGGACCAAGCAGTGTGGTAACCAGGAGCAGAGGGTTCTGGACTCCTGGACTTGGGAGGAGATATTAGACGGTAAGGGACCCTGGGCAGAGGCTGGGGAATATCGCCGCCCCAAGGAAGAACTGGAGGCAGCGAAAGCTGAGCGGCGGCGGTATGAGGAGTTAGCCCGGCAGCGCGACAGGCACGAGAGGCAACCCCAGAAATGTTTTGGGGGAGGGACATGGGGAGATTGGTGGAGTCAGGCGATAGACCTGAGCCAACTCCCTGTGCTTATCGTAAGCAGCGCGTTACTGGTCAGGCACCGTGTTATGCGGCGAAGCGCACGGTGTCGCCAGTACGCGTTCAGAGCCCGGTGGGCTATAGGCCAGCCCCCCGCAAGTGCCATGCGAGTGTGGGCATCCAGCCAGGGCGTGTTGTGCCAGCTCAGCGTGTCTGGTCTCCGGTACGCAGTTTCGGCCCAGGGTATCCTGCACTGGCTCTGCGTGCTGTGTCTCCGGGACGCTGGGAGGGTGCAGTGCGTCCTATGCCTGCGCTCCGCTCGTGCCGGGCGAATGTGTGCATTGGGCCTAAGGGAGAGGTGCGAGTGGTATGCACCAGATCTCCAGTGCTCACCCCCAGCCCGGTTCAACCTGTGCCTGCACTCTGGAGGGTCCGTGCTAAAGTGGTCATCCAGCCTGGAGGAGTGGAGGGAGCTGCCAGAGCCGCCCGTCAGTCAGGAGCTGCCAGAGCCGCCCGTCAGTCAGGAGCTGCCAGAGCCGCCCGTCAGTCAGGAGCTGCCAGAGCCGCCCGTCAGTCAGGAGCTGCCAGAGCCGTCCGTCAGTCAGGAGCTGCCAGAGTCGCCCGTCACTCCGGCGCTGCCAGAGTCGCCCTTCACTCCGGTGCTGCCAGAGTCGCCCGTCTATTCGGGGCCCGCTGCTAGGGTACCCAATCCGGGGTCGGTGGCGAGGGTCGCCGCTCCTAAGGCACCACATAAGTGGGCCGAGACTATGGTGGAGTGGGGTTCACGTCCCGCACCAGAGCTGCCACCGCGGTAAATGCCCACCCAGACCCTTCCCTATAGGTTCAGGTTTTGCGGCCGGAGTCCGCACCTTTGGGGGGGGGGGGGGGGGGGGGGGGGGGGGGGGGGGTACTGTCACATTCTGACCTTAGTTCCTTTTTTATGTCTTTATTTTAGTTTGGTCAGGGCGTGAGTTGGGGTGGGCATTCTATGTTGTTTTTCTATGTTTTGTCTGGGTTCCGAGATTAGGCTGTATCTATTGGCGCGTTCAAGACAACTGGGAACTCAGTCAAAAAAGACCTCAGACTGGGAACAATTGTGACGTCAGTGTTCTTCAGGTCAGAGAAGTTGGAGCTCTAGAATGATACCCAAGTTTCCGACTTGGAATTCCGAGATGGACAACCGTTTAAAATCATTTTACTGTCAGATTGTTTTTTTTTTATATCTGCGCAGTGTAGAAGAGTGTTTCGCAAAAAACGAAATGCTAATTAAAACAAGCATCTCTTATTGGACAAATTCAGGTAGATCTCTCCCTCTCTGTTTGTTTGTTTGTCCCTCCAAATCTCTGTTTGTTTGCTGGTCCCTCCAATCGCTGTTTGCTGGTCTCTCCCTCCCTCTCTGTTAGTTTGCTGGTCCCCCCTCTCTGTTAGTTTGCTGGTCCCTCCCAATCGCTGTTAGTTTGCTGGTCCCTCCCTCTCTGTTAGTTTGCTGGTCCCTCCCTCTCTGTTAGTTTGCTGGTCCCTCCCAATTGCTGTTAGTTTACTGGTCCCTCCCTCTCTCTCTGTTAGTTTGCTGGTCCCTCCCAATCGCTGTTAGTTTTCTGGTCCCTCCCAATCGCTGTTAGTTTGCTGGTCCCTCCCTCTCTGATAGTTTGCTGGTCCCTCCCAATCGCTGTTAGTTTGCTGGTCCCTCCCAATCGCTGTTAGTTTGCTGGTCCCTCCCTCTCTGTTAATTTGCTGGTCCCTCCCAATCGCTGTTAGTTTGCCGGTCCCTCCCAATCTCTGTTAGTTTGCTGGTCCCTCCCAAACTCTGTTAGTTTGCTTCCGTTTGGTTCCTAGTGTGTGTGTGTGTGTGTGTGTGTGTGTGTGTGTGTGTGTGTGTGTGTATGTGTGTGTGTGTGTGTGTGTGTGTGTGTGTGTGTGTGTGTGTGTGTGTGTGTGTGTGTGTGTGTGTGTGTGTGTGTATGTGTGTGTGTGTGTGTGTGTGTGTGTGTGATGCCTGATGACATGTAAAATAAGCATCTTTCATTGCTCCCACGGTCAATGTTTATGAAAGCAGAGGTCTCTCTAGAGCTTGTTTGAATAGAACTAAACTAAACCTTTTGTCTGGACAAACAAAAATAAATGATTGGATCTTGTCTGGAGCTAGACAACACTCCCTAACTATTCACTGCCTTAATTAGCCAATCAGGTGCGGGCTTGTTTAGGGCCCAGGAATTACCTGTTATGCAGTGTGTGTGTGTGTGTGTGTGTGTGTGTGTGTGTGTGTGTGTGTGTGTGTGTGTGTGTGTGTGTGTGTGTGTGTGTGTGTGTGTGTGTGTGTGTGTGTGTGTGTGTGTGTGTGTGTGTGTGTGTGTTTTCTCACCAAATGGGTATGATCAACTTAGAATGGACAGCAATGTTATAGTAGGGGCAACCACAGAGAGAGAGAGAGAGAGAGAGAGAGAGAGAGAGAGAGAGAGACCACCTAAAAGGAAGTGATTCAAAAACCATCCATAACAAAGCCATCCCCTACAGAGAGATGGACCTGGAGAAGAGTCCCCTAAGCAAGCTGGTCCTGGGGCTCTGTTCACAAACACAAACAGACCCCACAGAGCCCCAGGACACAACCATATCATGAGAAAACAAAAATATAATTACTTTGAATGCTATTTGGCCATAAACAGAGAGCATAATAACTGACCACTGTGACTGACCCAAATTTAAGGAATGCTTTGACTGTGTACAGACTTGGTGAGCATAGCCTTGCTATTGAGAAAGGCAGCCGTAGGCAGACATGGCTCTCAAGAGAGGAGAGCCTATGTGCACACTGCCCACAAAATGAGGTGGAAACTGAGCTGCACTTCCTAACCTCCTGCCAAATCTATGACCATATTAGAGGCACATATTTCCCTCAGATTACAAAGATCCACAAAGAATTGGGAAAAAAAAAAAAAAATTATAAACTCCCATATCTATTGGGTGAAATACATCAGTGTGCCATCACAGCAGCAAGATTTGTGACCTGTTGCCACAATAAAAGGGCAACCAGTGAAGAACAAACACCATTGTAAATACAACCTATATTTATGTTTATTTGTTTTCGCTTTTGAACTTTAACTATTTGCACATCATTACAACACTGTATATAGACATAATATGACATTTGAAATGTCTTTATTATTTTGGAACTTCTGTGAGAGTAATGTTCACTGTTAATTTGTCATCTTTATTTCACTTTTGTTTATTATCTATTTCACTTCCTTTGGCAATGTTAACATATGTCGCCCTTAAATTGAAATTGATTTCACTTCACTCTATGTAAGAGTTGATTTCACTTCACTCTATTTCACTCTAAAGTCTTCCACCAGACACCCTACTCCTTATTTAAATACCTAATGGACAGTCAATGCACTACTGCTCTCTGTGATGGCGTTCTAGCTGTGTCTGAGTTTTCAGATTATGTGTAATAGCCTTGCTGTTTTCTCATCATCCGAATCGCGTTATTTTACTATAGACTGGGTGCCAGCCTAGTTTTGCTTCAGTCAACTTGTTGAGGTCTAGGCTACTCTTTTCCAGGTCTCCCTTTTGACAAAACCAATAGACAAAAAGGCTGTTGTTATAGTTATGTTATTATAGTCTCAATGTATTATGCCCATTCAATTGCATAGCATGAGTTCTGTTTGAGTTAAAGAATTCTTCAGCAGGCCTTTAAATGCCAACTAAATGCTAAATGCGTGCTGGGCTGTCTTTCGCACTTTGGATTGGTGCGCCTTCTAGCTTGCGGTTCATTAAAAGTGTATCAAGAAACTGAGACAAAAAAAAACAATACAACGCTCCCGCTTCGTCATCTTGGCTCAAGCACCGTATGTTTCAATGGTGATCCCGGAACGCAGCTGCTCCTGCGGAAGCGTAATGGAGAAAAGCGGAGCAGTTTCATAACCTTGGGTGGGAGGAGCTTTGTCATTCTGGAAGCTCTCTGAAAGAGGAGCGACCAATGACTGTATATGAAGGGAGCGACAGAGAGAGGAAAATTGGAGCAACGACAAAGTGAAAGAGAGAGAGCGACAGGCTAGTGATCCTCTGTCCGAATCCCATTTCCAATATATAGTTTTACCTACCTGATCGAGTCGCGTGTGTACGGGCACCATGCGCGCTTTTCAAGAGCGATAAAACTATATCACCTTTTCACCTCTTTTGGTATGTGAAGAATGTACAGTATTCAGATGTGTTCTTTGGAATAACAGTATTTCCAGTAAATAGCTCGCTTTGTTTTTCAACTCAACAAGCTACACAGAGTAGTCAGCTGTAGATTTTGCAGCGGGTTGTAGGCTACGTGCGTTCTGGACTGTTGAATACCGTGGATCAGCGGACGGGCAAGCACCTCGGGTTGTTTATAACGTTTGACATTCCCACCGTAGGCTCCGAGGAAAGTAGCCTAGGTTGGAAACGGGGAAACCCGGGCAAGGCGGGGCCGAACCGGAGACAGCCAAAGGGATTATTGAAGAACTCACGTTGCCTTGAAGCTTCGCCCTGTAGCCGAACCACTCGCAGAGTCGCATCGTTTTGGGGTAACAATAATTTTCCACCCTTTGGAATTTGGAGAATCTTTATTCACAACTACTTGGTGATTAGTCTACGCTTCAAGTAGCCTAGGCTACGGCGAACATAACTAGTTTGTATTTACACCTATTTAACGTCGGCTGTGGTTATTTGCTTTGGAATATACGTTTCAGGACGGATTTGGGGGGAATTATTTCCCCAGCCCCGTTGGACCATGGCGGACGACGACGTACTGTTTGAAGATGTCTACGAGCTGTGTGAGGTCATTGGAAAGTAAGTGTCACGTTGCCTTTTATTGCACGCTGCAGTTACATTGTATCTCCTTTTTAGCTGTGTGTGTGTGTGTGTGTGTGTGTGTGTACGCGTGCGTGCGTGTGACAACATGAAAGGCAGGCACTTCACAGTTCATCATGGTTTGGTGGAAAGTGGACACACACACACACACACACACACACACACACACACACACACACACACACACACACACACACACACACACACACACACACACTGCGTTGGATATGACAGCTGAGCTGTAGTGCATATTACCAAATCTAAATTACACCATTTAATTCATAGCTTTCAATCTCTTGTGCAAGATACAAGTGTCCTCCTACCATTCCTCTATTGGCATTGTCAGCTAAGTAATGGCCTGTGATTTCTTATAGGTATGAGGCAATAGCATGTGTCATATTCTGACATATTGTCATTTGCAGTTGTGACTAGGCTACATGCAATTATTGTGATGATATAATCTCTTCCTCATTTGCTCACTCTCAAGAAATCTAATTATCTCAGAGCCAGTGAAAATGCATGATTACTTCTCTGTGGATGAATTTATCCTCCCTCTTAGTCTTGTGTTGTAGTTGCTTGCATTTTCCTGCAGTGACAGCACCGTTCTATTCTATTCTGTTGTATTGAGCCCCCTTTCACAGATGCTTGTGGGTATGAGTCTCCCAGTGTAGGAGGACGATGATGAATGACTAGTGGTTCAGCAGTCATGAAGTCCCAATACATTAGAACCATGTCTGTCTGTCTGTCTGTCTGTCTGTCTGTCTGTCTGTCTGTCTGTCTGTCTGTCTGTCTGTCTGTCTGTCTGTCTGTCTGTCTGTCTGTCTGTCTGTCTGTCTGTCTGCCTGCCTGCCTGCCTGCCTGCCTGCCTGCCTGCCTGCCTGCCTGCCTGCCTGCCTGCCTGTCTGTCTGTCTGTCTGTCTGCCTGCCTGCCTGCCTGCCTGTCTGTCTGTCTGTCTGTCTGTCTGTCTGTCTGTCTGTCTGTCTGTCTGTCTGTCTGTCTGTCTTTTCAATCATGGCCTTAGTGTCCTCTCCACTCTATTATTTGCATAATAGTTGCACTGTAATTACGTAGTAATTGGGAATGGGTTTTTTCTTGTAATTACACAAATGGGAAAGAGCCTGCCATTGCATTACTCCAAACAACAGTACATTATATCAAGTACTTCGGATAGTAGGTTTTCAGGCGGTTAACAAGTGCCTTTCCCACACGTTAATCATCATATTGACAGGATCAGGTTATGTTCCAAGTGTGTGTGTGTGTGTGTGTGTGTGTGTGTGTGTGTGTGTGTGTGTGTGTGTGTGTGTGTGTGTGTGTGTGTGTGTGTGTGTGTGTGTGTGTGTGTGTGTGTGTGTGTGTGTGTGTGTGTGCGTGTGTGTGAGACTATTGTGTGTACTGACTAGGCACTGGGCCTTCTGTAACAAGTTTAGGCAGGCCTGAAACCTGTGTGAGAAATTGAGAACACACTGACAGGGTCTTGTTTAGGGCCCAGGAAGTACCTGTTATTCAGTGTGTGTGTGTGTGTGTGTGTGTGTGACCATTGTGTGTACTGACTGGGCCTACTGACAACCAGTACATCTGGACGATGCACACACACAAACAAACACACAAGGCTGCTACTAAAGGCCAGACACAGTAGGATGAAGTTCACCCTACATACTGGTCTATGGTCAGTTTTGCTAAATATTTTAAAACATTTATTTAACTAGGCAAGTCAGTTAAGAACAAATTCTTATTTACAATGACAGCCTTGGAACTGTGGGTTAACTGCCTTGTTCAGGGGCAGAACAACAGATTTCTACCTTGTCAGCCAGGGGATTCGATCTAGCAATCTTTTGTTTACTGGCCCAACGCTCTAACCACTACAGGTAGCCTAGTCAGGATTGGGGATCAGGATTAGGGATAGTTTACCATGCTATCATCCTAGTCCAGTCCCAGTCCCAGTACCAGCCCAGTACCACCCCAGTACCAGTCCAGACCCAATTAGTCCTACCCCAGTCCCAATCCAATCCAGTCCCAACCCAGCCCCAATCAAGGCCCAATCCGGTCCCAACCCAGGCCCAATCCAGTCCCAGCCCAGTACCAGCCCAGTACCATCCCCAGTCCTATCCCAGTACCAGCCCACCCCAGTCCCAGTACAAGCCCATCCCAGTCCTAGCCCATCCCAGCCCCATTCCACAGTCCCAGCCCGGTACCAGCCCAGCCCCAGCCCCAGCCCAGTCCCAGCCCAGTCCCAGCCCATCCCAGCCCAGACCCAGTACCAGCTCAGTCCCAGCTCAGTACCAGGCCTTCCCAGCCCAGTACCAGCCTAGCCCAGTACCAGCCCAGTCCCACACCATCCCATCCCAGTACCAGCCCAGTACCAGTCCATCCCCAATCCAGTCCCAATTAGTGCCAGCTCAGTCCTAATCCATCCCCAGTCCCAATCCAGGCCCAATCCAGTCCCAGTCCCAGCCCAGTCTCAATCCAGTCCCAGCCTAGTCCCAATCCAGTCCCAGCCCAGTCTCAATCCAGTCCCAGCCTAGTCCCAATCCAGTCCCAGCCCAGTCTCAATCCAGTCCCAACCTAGTCCCAATTCAGTCCCAGCCCAGTCTCAATCCAGTCCCAGCCTAGTCCCAATCCAGTCCCAGCCTAGTCCCAATCCAGTCCCAACCCAGTCACAATCCAGTCCCAACCTAGCACCAATCCAGGCCCAATCCAATCGCCGCCCAGTACCAGCCCAGTCCCATTACCATCCCAGCCCATCCCAGTACCAGCCCATCCAAGTCCCAGTATCAGCCCATCACAGTATCAGCCCATCCCATGCCCAGCCCATCCCAAGTCCCAGCCCAGTCTCATCCCAGTACTAGCCCAGTCCCAGCACATCCCATCCCAGTACCAGCCCAGTCCCAGCCGAGTACCAGCCCATTCCAGCCCAGACCCAGTACCAGCCCAGTCCCAGTCTAGTACCAGCCCAGTACCAGCCCATCCCAGCCCAGTACCAGCCCAGGCCCATCCCAGCTCATTCCCAGTCCCAATCCCAATACCTGCCCATCCCAGCCCATCCCAGCACTAGCCCAGTGCATCCCAGCCCAGACCCAGTCCCAGCCCAGCCAGACCCAGTTCCAGACCATTATTCCACCTCCACCAAGCTTTACACCGCAAGCTTTAGACCACTCCAGTCGGCGCTTGGCATTGCGTATGGGGATCTTAGGCTTGTGGAAACCCGTTTCATGAAGTTTACGACGAACAGTTATTGTGCTGACATTGCTTCCAGAGACACTTTGGAACTCGGTAGTGAGTGTTGTCCCATTCTGTGAACATGTGTGGCCACTTCGAGACTGAGTCGTTGTTGCTCCTAGACGTTTCCACTTCACAATAACAGCACTTACAGTTGCCCGGGGCAGCTACAGCAGGGCAGAAATTTTAAGAACTGACTTGTTGGAAAAGTGGCTTCCTATGACGGTGCCACGTTGAAAGTCACTGACCTCTTCAGTAAGGCCATTCTACTGACAATGTTTGTTTATGGAGATTGCATGGCTGTGTGCTCGATTTTATACACATGTCAGCAATGGGTGTAGCTGAAATAGCCGAATCCACAAATTTGAAGGGGTGTCCACGTACTTTTGTATATATAGTGTATGTAGGGCCTATATAGGCATATAGATCAGCTTAGCACTGACTGTGTGGGGAATAGTAAGGTTTCTGAAGTGTGCTGTCCTAGGGTATGTGTGTGTGAACGAGATTTAGGTGTGTGTGTGTATGAGCGGGATTTGGCCTAAGCTCTCATTTTTAGAACACTGACCTTGGACACAAATCCTGTCTGTCTGTCAGCATGTGTGTTGGTGTGTGAGTGTGACCGTGCGTGTGTGTGTGTGTGTGTGTGTATGTGTGTGTGTGTGTGTGTGTGTGTGTGTGTGTGTGTGTGTGTGTGTGTGTGTGTGTGTGTGTGTGTGTGTGTGTGTGTGTGTGTGTGTGTGTGTGTGGCTGTTAGATCCATTCACTCTATCCAAAGAGCAAGTTTGCAGGGTAGTGAGGAGGTGGGAGCAGCTACTCTTTCTGGGGTCCAGCAACATTAAGGCAGTTATGTACAATTTGAAATATTACATGACATTACATTTCATAACACTTTACACAAAACAATGTGTCTGGTTCTCCAAAGCTTTTAACTATGATTCTTTATGTAATTTATCTTTGTTTCATAGTATAGTTTCTTCTTCTTTTTATTCAGTTTAGTCACATGTCAATTTGCAGTATATTTGCGAATCGGTTGTGCAGCCAGACTTATTTGCCATTCCTTTTGTCTCATTCCTTTCAACCATACCATTTTTCAATTCCTCATCAATCTACAGGGATTTAACAGTTTTTACAGTAATTTTCTTAATGGGTGCATGCTTATTAGCAACTTGAATAAGCTATTTCATAAATGTGTCAAGTGCAGCATCTGGTTGCTCCTCATTACACGCCACAGACCAGCAAATATTCTTTACGTCAACAACATAGCAACAGTTCTTATATTTGTATTTATTTATTTTACTAGGCATGTCAGTTAATAAGAACAACTTCTTATTTTCAATGACGGCCTAGTGGGTTAACTACCTTGTTCAGGAGCAGAGCGGCAGATTTGTTCCTTGTCAGCTCGGGGATTCGATCTTGCAACCTTTCGGTTACTAGTCCAACGCTCTAACCACTAGGCTACGCTGCCACCCCCCATATGACCTCTTATACACTATATTAGGCCCAGCCTTTGGAACTTTGGATAGATATGGCTACTATATTGTGATCACTACATCCGATTGATTTGGATACTGCTTTAAAGCAAATTTATCTAGCATTAGTAAAGATTTGATCAATACATGTTGATGATTTCTTACCTGTGCTGTTTGTAACTATGCTGGTAGGTTGACTGATAACCTGAACCAGGTTGCAGGCACTGGTTACAGTTTGAAGCTTTTCCTTGAGTGGGCAGCTTGATGAAAGCCAGTCAATATTTAAATCACCCAGAAAATATACCTCTCTGTTGATATCACATACATTATCAAGCATTTCACTCATGTTATCCAGATACTTACTGTTAGCACTTGGTGGTCTATAGCAGCTTCCCACCAGAATGGGCTTTAGGTGAGGCAGTTGAGCCTGTAGCCATATTACTTCAACAGTATTTAACATGAGATCCTCTCTAAGCTTTACAGGATTGTGGTTCTGATTATAAATGGCAACATTTCATTAACCTTGTTTCTTAAGCTACATATGTTAACGTGGGCTATTTTTAGCACTTTTTTGCGATGCTTTATTGTTTTCATTACTTTACTGGGAAGCTTAGCAGAAGTAGACATGCTCATGTTATTAATGTTAGTAAAGGGTGAGCTGGACACAGTGGAATTCCTACTAGGGCACACCGCATCAGTGCTAACGGTATAACTCGGGTTTATAGGCACATGACTACTGCATACAATAGCTGTAGGCATTGAGGACAGTTATAGGGACATAAATTAGGCTAGTTACATTGTGTCTTCCAACCCCCCTGGAATAATGTACATTTTCTGAAGCATTATGACAACTCAGCAACACAATGGTAGGGATTAGCTGAGCTGGGCTTGGGTCATTGATAAGTCACTGTCTCAACGCAGCCTTATAATGCTGTGAAAGGATCCAGGAACCCAAATGATTTGGGTTGATCCTATCCTCATGGTAAAACAAGCTTTGTTTCCAGAAGGTATCAAAATTGTCAATGAATGTTATACCCACAGAGCTACAATAGACTTGTAGACAGTTATGGAGGGCTACAAGTCTGCTGAAATGTTCAGTGCCACAATACCAATTTAGGGAGGGCACAGGGCTAGATATTACGGGGTGTTTGTTGGTGTCAAGGAGAGACGCAATCAGTTCTTTAAAATAAATTTTCAGCTGTTCTAAGAGGCCCTTCATAATGTCATTGAATCGTGAACTATGATATACTCAATTTCCTGATGCAGCTTTGCTCCAGGGACTGAGACATTTTCTCAGCATTGAACTGCCCAATACAACGTTTGGAGAAAGGGATGGAGAGGGAGGGAGGGAAAAGGGGGATGTGTTTGGAATTTGTAAGGAAGAGGTAGGAAGAGGTCCATTAGTTTGACTCTGAGACGTGCTTTACCTCCAGGCTATAGTATTTTATAGTCAGGCTTCAGATCGACTCAGAACCCTGTGTGTGGGTGTGTGTCTGGTGGTGTGTGTGTGTGTGTGTGTGTGTGTCTGGTTGTGTGTGTGTGTGTCTGGTGGTGTGTGTGTGTGTGTGTGTGTGTGTGTGTGTGTGTGTGTGTGTGTGTGTGTGTGTGTGTGTGTGTGTGTGTGTGTGTGTGTGTGTGTGTGTCTGCGTGGTGTGTGTGTGTATGTGTCTGGTTGTGTGTGTGTGTGTGTGTGTGTGTGTGTGTGTGTGTGTGTGTGTGTGTGTGTGTGTGTGTGTGTGTGTGTGTGTGTGTGTGTGTGTGTGTGTGTGTGTGTGTGTGTGTGTGTGTGTGTGTCTCGTTGTGTGTGTGCCTGGTGGTGTGTGTGTCTGGTGGTGTGTGTGTGTGTGTGTGTGTGTGTGTCTGGTTGTGTGTGTGTCTGGTGGTGTGTGTGTCTGGTGGTGTGTGTGTGTGTGTGGGTGTGTGTGTGTGTGGGTGTATGTGTCTCGTTGTGTGTGTGCCTGGTGGTGTGTGTGTCTGGTGGTGTGTGTGTGTGTGTCTGGTTGTGTGTGTGTCTGGTGGTGTGTGTGGTGTATGTGTGTGTGTGTGTGTGTGTCTGGTTGTGTGTGTGCCTGGTGGTGTGTCTGGTTGTGTGTGTGTCTGGTGGTGTGTGTGTGTGTGTGTGTGTGTGTCTGGTTGTGTGTGTGTCTGGTGGTGTGTGGTGTGTGTGTGTGTGTGTGTGTGTGTGTGTGTGTGTGTGTGTGTGTGTGTGTGTGTGTGTGTGTGTGTGTGTGTGTGTGTGTGTGTCTGGTTGTGTGTGTGCCTGGTGGTGTGTGTGTGTGGGTGAGTTGCATGTTAATGTTTGGACTTTGTGACAGCTCAGGCAAATTGTGTCAGTGGCCTGTAAAATACAAAGTGTTGCGTTGAGCTGATTCTATTACACTGCTGTTTAGAACTTCACCTCACTTCATTAGAAAGACTTTTGATGCTTATCTTCTACACGTTACACACACACACACACACACACACACACACACACACACACACACACACACACACACACACACACACACACACACACACACACACACACACACACACACACACACACACACACACACACAACCAGACACACTTTAGGAAAATGTGGCACCGGACATTTGACCGGCAACATTTACATTTACAGAGAAATCTGCCGGACCTATATGCATTGGGTGCGTAACCTGATTAGGGCTTCCACCCACGTTGCTCAGAATGAAACAAATCACATTTAGATTAACAAAACATGCAAGTTGAGGATGCAACGATTTGCTGTCCTTCTTACCAAATTCTGATTCACACTTTGAAGATGTTAGAATAACTGTCCACATTTACTTTTCCTCAGACAACAAGATGAGTAACGAACAGAAAAATCACTAGTCTACGTCAATCTACTATCCCCCATAGTAGAAAAGTTGACCTATTCGAGAAAGAACTAGCCTATTCCAAACAGACTGTGACAGTTGCGGGACTGTAGATCCAGTAGGCCTACGCTTCATGAAAAAAATCTGATGCAACAGATCTGAAAATGTATCTTAAAATGTTGATCAACGGGCCTCCCGGGTGGCGCAGTGGTCTAAGGCACTGCATTGCAGTTTTAGCTGTGCCACCAGAGACTCTGGGTTCGAGCCCAGGCTCTGTTGCAGCCGGCTGCGACCAGGAGGCCCATGGGGTGGCGCACAATTGGCCCAGCGTTGTCCGGGTTAGGAAGGGTTTGGCCGGCAGGGATATTGTCTCATCGTGCACTAGTGACTCCTGTGGTGGGCAGGGCACAGTGCACGCTAACCAGGTCGCTAGGTGTACGGTGTTTCCTCTGACACATTGGTGCGGCCGGGTTGGATGTGTGCTGTGATAAGATGCAGTGCGGCTTGGTTGGGTTGTGTTTTGGAGGACGCATGGCTCTCGACCTTTGCCTCTCCCGAGTCCGTGTGGGAGTTGTAGCGATGAGACAAGACAGTAACTACTAACAATTGGATACCACGAAATTGGGGAGAAAAAGGGGGTAAAAAATGTATGAATTGTTAATCAACAATTTTCCATCTTTCGATTGAAAGACATTATAAGCGCAGCAAAAATCTATTTATATTACAGGTTGTAATGCAACAAAATAGGAAAAATTGCGAAAGGGGAATGAATACTTTTGCGAAGGCACAGTATTTAACAATGTCCTCACTGTGGGTTTAACAATGGGCCTTGTCCTTTACCACACAGTGAAGTGGGTCTACTGCACTTTAAAGTGAACAGAGTGAATTGCTTTTGCGTTTTTATATTCTTAGTCAGGGACTCGAGGCTTTAAAGAGTCAAAATGACATCACTGCTCTGTGTGTGCGGGGTGTGGGCAGCAGTGTGTGTGTTTGTGTGTGTGTACACGTTTTACTATACTTGTGAGTACCAGAAGTTCTCATAGAATAGTAAACCAGAAAAAATTCAGGGAAGTGAGGACAGGTGAAGGGTTTGATGTTAGCTTGGGTTAAACAGTGTAATGGAATGCATTAGCATTAGCATTAACATCAGTGTGGTCAAAGGCAACACAGTATGAAGATCAACTTCTCCAATAGAAATCAAATCCTTGATCACAATTTTAGGTGATGTCATGACGACGTGTGCAGAAACACGTCATGGCGTCTAACGGTTGTCTCGAACCACACTGCCCATGTGCAGGCCGTCCAATCAAAGGCACTCCTTTAATATAAAGTTGTTTTGACCAAGATGTAAACGTGTCAGTTTGTCACTTTCACGACGTTGGAGTAATAACGTGTTCAATTACTGAAGACATTGACTTGAATCTACGTTGTGCCTTTAGATTTCGAGAAAATTAACAACTAAGGAAGAATTTTACACTTCTCTCATTGACTTCTGAAACCTCAATCCCCGGCCTGGTCTGTTTCGCAAGCGTTCCCGGAAGCGTTCTCGCGATGTTGCACTGCTCATTGACAGATGTCACTATTGGGGACCAGAGCCTCCCACTCTTTGGTACTGGAATCCAGAGGCCCTGGCCGACAGTGTGGAGATAGTCACATGATAGCTAAGAAAAATCCCACGTCTATTGCATTGATAAGAAGGAACATTTCTTGTGTTGTGCATGTATTATTTGCCATGCACACCCAAATAGCATCCACATATTGGATTTGATTGAATATGGGCCCTAGCCTAGACCTCAGGAGAGACCAACATCCTAAATGTGTGTCAAGCACAACCTCTCCGTTGGGGTTTTCTGAGGGGATAGGAGAAGGAAATCTGCTGAGAGGGTAGTTTTAGCTAAAAGTAACACAATTACCCATGGACGCAAGCACAGTGTTCTCACATTCAGCTCTGAAATATTTATCCCTCTTGTCAAGCCCATGAAAACATAGCCTCCTGCAGCTCTCAGTGTGCAGCAACAAGTAAAACACTCCTTCCGGCATTTTCACACATCCCTCTGAGGAACATATCAGGAACATACCGTTGTGGCACCTTCCCAATAAAACATTTTTCCCATTCCCATCATAACATTTGAGACAGTCTGCCAGTTAAATGTGATTTAGCTTAGCAGCTAGCTTAGGAAGCCAGTGTAGACTACTGAGACCCCCCTTCCCCTGTCGCTAAAGCTACTGTTAGCGACAGCAGCACTTTTTCAGGTCACTAACCCCAATGCTTCATTATAGAAAACGGCACAAACTGTCTGATTGCTTTTCCCTGGCATGATCGGAATTTGGAATTGTAATTTTCCGATAGGTCTCTCTCTGCGACACTGTCTTTGGTTTGCGTTCCATCTCAACTGACAGCAGTCTTTTACAATAGCATCACAGGACATGGTAGGAGGCGACAGACCTGTGTCCTAATATTGTGAGATGTTTTTACTCCCTTGTCTGCTGAGTGAAACTTGAGCTTTTTAGTGCATCATAGTGCATTCTAGTTCAGTGGAGGTAAAGAGAGGAGATGTAGAGGGAGGGACACGGATTACTATAATGAAGAGATGAAGGATGATCCATTGTCACTGATTTAGACCAGTCAATCATGGCAGAAAGTATCAGGCAGAGACAGGGGAATAGGAAGTCCAGGAGGCAGGAGTGGGACAGGGGGCAGTAGCTGACTAGTGGTGGCTATTCAGCAACCTGATGGTCTGGAGGTAGAAACTATTGGCCAGTCTGTTAGTTTTGCCATGATGCTCCTATACTGCTCGCGTCTGAGTGATGGAAGCGGGGGAGAACAGGCCGTGTCTCGGGTGGCTGAGGTCCCTTCTTGACCTTCCTGTGACACCTGGTGTTGTCGGTGTCCTGGAGAGCAGGCAGTGAGCACCCAATGGTGCGTTCGGCTGAGCATACCACCCTCTGTAGCGCCTTGCGGTCAGCGGCGGTGGAGTTGCCGTACCAGGCTGTGATGCAGCTCGACAGTATGCTTTCCATGGTGCTCCTTTAGAATACTGTGACGGCCCTCTGACACATGCCAAATGTCTTCAGCCTCCTTAAGTTGAAGAGTCACTGTTGTGCCTTCTTCACCACGGTGTACGTGTGGTTTGACCATTTAAGCTCCTCAGAGATGTGTATGCCGAGTAACTTTACGTTTTTGACCTGTCATCACGCCATCAGAGTGCCTACGTCCTCTCTGTAGGCCATCTCGTTATTGTTGGTATTCAGACCTACTACTGTCGTTTTGTCAGTGAACTTGATGATGGCGTTGGAACTGTGTGAGGTCACACAGTCGTGGGTATACAGGAGTACAGGAGGGGACTGATGACGCATCCTTGTGGCCCCCCCCGTGTTGAGGATCAGTGTGGAGGAGGTGAACCAGTTGCATAGGGAGGAGTTCAGTCCCAGGGCTGTGAGCTTTGTGGTGAGCGTAGAGGGCACTATGGTATTGAAGGTCGAGCTGTAGTCGATGAACATCATCCTCACATATGCATTGTTTTTGTCCAGGTGCGTGAGGGCTGTGTGCAGTTCAATGGCGATTGCGTCGTCCATGAACCTGTTGGGGCGGTAGGCGAATAAGAGAGGGTTGTCTGTGTGTCAGTCTGCGTGTGAGTGTGTGGTCCAGAGACTGCAGGCACAGCAGGTCCTGTTGTCCGACCAGATGACTCGTTCATTAATGCATTATTAATTCATGACCTTCCAGCTGCACTCAGAGTGTGTCATACGTGCAGAATTAGTCAACAAGCAGATCACCCACATACCAGGAGGAGAAGGTGGGGAATGAAAACACACACACCACACACACACACACACACACACACACACACACACACACACACACACACACACACACACACACACACACACACACACACACACACACTAGGGCTGTCCCAGATTAAGAAACTTGAAATGGGGGAATGTTTACTGGTTGCTCAGGAGGTAAAGGGGAATGTTTACTGGTTGCTCAGGAGGTAAAGGGGAATGTTTACTGGTTGCTCAGGAGGTAAAGGGGAATGTTTACTGGTTGCTCAGGAGGTAAAGGGGAATGTTTACTGGTTGCTCAGGAGGTAAAGGGGAATGTTTACTGGTTGCTCAGGAGGTAAAGGGGAATGTTTACTGGTTGCTCAGGAGGTAAAGGGGAATGTTTACTGGTTGCTCAGGAGGTAAAGGGGAATGTTTACTGGTTGCTCAGGAGGTAAAGGGGAATGTTTACTGGTTGCTCAGGAGGTAAAGGGGAATGTTTACTGGTTGCTCAGGAGGTAAAGGGGAATGTTTACTGGTTGCTCAGGAGGTAAAGGGGAATGTTTACTGGTTGCTCAGGAGGTAAAGGGGAATGTTTACTGGTTGCTCAGGAGGTAAAGGGGAATGTTTACTGGTTGCTCAGGAGGTAAAGGGGAATGTTTACTGGTTGCTCAGGAGGTAAAGGGGAATGTTTACTGGTTGCTCAGGAGGTAAAGGGGAATGTTTACTGGTTGCTCAGGAGGTAAAGGGGAATGTTTACTGGTTGCTCAGGAGGTAAAGGGGAATGTTTACTGGTTGCTCAGGAGGTAAAGGGGAATGTTTACTGGTTGCTCAGGAGGTAAAGGGGAATGTTTACTGGTTGCTCAGGAGGTAAAGGGGAATGTTTACTGGTTGCTCAGGAGGTAAAGGGGAAGTCAGATGTGTTGAATGAATTTGACTAGTTGTGGAAAATACTGGAGAAGGTAAGGAGCAAGCCCAGCGTGCCAAACATGTGCTGTCAGGTTACAATATCATTTGTAACAGTATAAACAACACTAAATACATTATAAGCATATCAGAGAGTATGTTGTAATGTTTTTTGTAAACCCTTTATTATAGCAAAGAATAAAAACAGTCGCATTTATTCGTGAATGCAATTTCCAAAATGGAACGGTTTGTTTATTGTTTGCGCTAATTATTCAGGTTCGCTTTATTGTTTTATTTTAAAACTAAAATGCTTCATTGCATTTCAAATCATGAATGACTTGTATGCTGTGTGACATGAACGAATGAATGATTGATTGATAGATACAGTTCTGTAGTCTATATAAGTAGCCTATTGAAATATAGGCCTAAGTAAGTTAAGGTATTAATACTTAACAGGATGTGCTTTTAGGCCTACAGCTCAATGGTGGTTATACAAGGCTGCTATACCAAGCCTACTAATGATAACGACATGACTTGTTATTATAATGATGATCATAATAATAATAGTAATAATAACAATAAGAAGGAGATCAAGAAAATGGAGGGTTATTATTGGAAATATTATTTTTCAGACAATTTGGAACAGTGTAAACAACACTAAATAATACCAGGGAGGCTGTTCTAATAAAATGTTTTGAAAAAACACGTGTAAAGCCTTTATTACAGCATAGCAAAGAATTTGTGAAATAGTTTATCCGACATGTGGTTGCATGAGGCTTGGTGCTTGTGGAATCAGTAGGCTATTAAACAAACACATAAACAGGCAACAGAAGCAGGATCTGTCTTATTTCTGTAGATGTATATGGATGATTTATAAAGCCAGACACATTTAACAGTTAGGCTATTGATTATAGACCTAATTAAGTTGGGGTTTCCGCTCTCCTCACTATTCATTTAAGGCAAGAGCAGTTTTCTCGTCTCCCAACTCCGCTTTTCTCATCACCAATATGCTGGTTAACTTTGCTATTATGCACATAGCAACATGGTCTAGGAAAAGGTGCCAATTTATCTGTGGACTGATGTGTTTCAGAACCGCGGACAGCGACCGCTTTCCAATGCGTGGGATATAGCTCATCTGTTATAAAATAAAATACAATTATTAGCGTTGCACCATTGTTCTTATGTAATTTATCCAAATACAATTTCAGTAGCACATGTCTTAGATTGATGGACTGTGCCGCCCCCATAGCTTCCAAAATGGATTAGTCCACTCAGACAGGTGCGAATCAGACAGGTGTCTTGTACACCATCAAATATATATATTTTTTTTTTGCTACTGCTCAACTAAAGAAATCTAAGTTGACCAACAGCCTATCGACCAAACAATCGACCAGTCGACTAAATGGGGTCAGCCCTAACACACACACAAAATCAAATCAAATTGTATTGGTCACATACACATATTTAGCATATGTGTATGTTATTGCAGGTGTAGCAAAATGCGTGTGTTCCTAGCTCCAACAGTGCAGTAGTATCTAGCAATTCACAATAATACACACAAATATAAAAGTAAAAGAATGGGATTAAGAAATATATAAATATTAGGACGACCAATGTCGGAGTGGCATTGACTAAAATACAGTAGAATAGAATACAGTATATATATATGAGATGAGTAAAGCAGTATGTAAACATTATTAAAGTGACTAGTGTTCCATTATTAAAGTGACCAGTGATTCCATGTCTATGTATATAGGGCAGCAGCCTCTAATGTGCAGTTTTGAGTAACCAGGTGAAGGACGGCTAGTGATGGCTATTTAACAGTCTGATGGCCTTGAGATAGAAGCTGTTTTTCAGTCTCTGTCCCAGCTTTGATGCACCTGTACAGACCTTGCCTTCTGGATGATAGTGGGGTGAACAGGCCGTGGCTCGGGGGGTAGATGTCCTTGATGATCTTTTTGGCCTTCCTGTTACATCGGGTGCTGTAGGTCAGTTCCCCGGTGATGCGTTGTGCAGACCGCACCAGCCTCTGGAGAGCCTCTGGAGAGACTTGCGGTTGTGGGCGGTGAGGTTGCCGTACCAGGCGGTGATACAGCCAAAAAGATCTTGATTGTGCATCTGTAAAAGTTTGTGAGGGTCTCTGGGGCCAAGCCACATTTCTTCAGCCTCCTGAGGTTGAAGAGGTGCTGTTGTGCCTCTGCTGTTGCACCTTCTTCACCACACTGTCTGTGTGGGTGGACCATTTCAGATTGTAAATGATGTGTACGCCGAGGAACTTGAAGCTTTTCAACTTCTCTATGGATAGATGTGTGCTCCCTCTGCTGTTTCCTGAAATCCACGATCAGCTCCTTTGTTTTGTTGATGTTGGGGGAGAGGTCATTTCCGTAGCACCACTCCGCCAGGGCCCTCACCTATTCCCTGTATGCTGTATCGTCATTGTTGATAAACACACACACACCATGTCTCTAAGGACAACCCCCTACCAACCCCATCCCTGCTGTCTGTCTCCATCCCTGCTGTCTATCTCCATCCCTGCTGTCTATCTCCATCCCTGCTGTCTATCTCCATCCCTGCTGTCTATCTCCATCCCTGCTGTCTATCTCCATCCCTGCTGTCTATCTCCATCCCTGCTGTCTGTCTCCATCCCTGCTGTCTGTCTCCATCCCTGCTGTCTATCTCCATCCCTGCTGTCTGTCTCCATCCCTGCTGTCTATCTCCATCCCTGCTGTCTATCTCCATCCCTGCTGTCTGTCTCCATCCCTGCTGTCTATCTCCATCCCTGCTGTCTGTCTCCATCCCTGCTGTCTATCTCCATCCCTGCTGTCTGTCTCCATCCCTGCTGTCTATCTCCATCCCTGCTGTCTATCTCCATCCCTGCTGTCTATCTCCATCCCTGCTGTCTGTCTCCATCCCTGCTGTCTATCTCCATCCCTGCTGTCTGTCTCCATCCCTGCTGTCTATCTCCATCCCTGCTGTCCTTCCCTGGCTCAAACATTGAGATCAATCGCCCCTCTCTCGTGTCCTGCCTCATCGCCCCTCGGCAAACACTCAGACTTTGTCGCCTCATCCATATGGAGAAACTGACATCATCATTAGGGACCAAAGCGCCTTTTTTTCCTTTGAGTGATTCTAGTGGTGTCTGACTCAGAGTAAAACAGGGCAAGACATCCATTTGTCCAGCAGCTGATGCAGCCAATGATATTTTAGGAATACATTTCCCTCCCTCCCTCCCTCCTTCCTTCCTTCCTTCCGTCCCACTCTCTGTTTATTTTCTTTTTCTTTCATTTCTGGTGGGCCTTTTGACCCTTAACTAATTTCCTCCTTCCCTAAACACTCAGTAACCTGGGTTATGTCCTTGGCCACACACACACACACACACACACACACACACACACACACACACACACACACACACACACACACACACACACACACACACACACACACACACACACACACACACACACACACACACACACACACACACACACAAGCTAACCTCATGAGGAGCCATTTTCAAGAAAACCACCTCTTTTTAGGATTCCAGTTGGAGCTATAATTCCCCCCAAAAAACACAAAACACCATCCATACAACCCACCATCCGACCTAGCACGCCCCCATTCTCATTGACAGGGCTGTAGTAGAGCATGTTGAGAGCTTCAAGTTCATTGGTGTCCACATCACCAACAAACTAACATGGTCCAAGCACACAAAGACAGTCGTGAAGAGGGCACTACAAAACCTATTCCTCCTCAGGAGACTGAAAAGATTTGGCATGGGTCCTCAGATCCTCAAAACGTTCTACAGCTGCACCAACGAGAGCATCATGACTGGTTGCATCACTACCTGCTATGGCAGCTGCTCGGCCTCCGACCGCAAGGCACTACAGAGGGTAGTGTGTACGGCCCAGTACATTACCGGGGCCAAGCTTCCTGCCATCCGGGACCTTTATATCAGGCAGTGTCTGAGGAAGGCCCTAAAAATTGTCAAAGACTCCAGTCACCCTAGTCATAGACTGTTCTCTCTGCTACCGCACGGCAAGCGGTACCGGAGAGCCAAATCTAGGTCCAAGAGGCTTCTAAACAGCTTCTACCCCCAAGCCATAAGACTCCTGAACAGCGAATCAAATGGGTTCCCAGACTACTTGCATTGCCCCCCTCTACGCTGCTGTTACTCTCTGTTATTATCTATGCATAGTCACTTTAATAACTCTACCTACATGTACATACTGTATTACCTCAATTACCTTGACACCGATGCCCCCGCACATTGACTCTGTACCTGTACACCCTGTATATTGCCCCGCTATTGTTATTTACTGCTGCTTTTTAATTATTTGCTATTCTTTTCTCTTACATGTTTCTTACATTGATTTACTCAGTGCTCAATATTTCATACAGTAGTTGTAAAGTCACTGTCTCACATTGTGTGACAAGATCCCGATGCAGTGCTGTGGCTGTGGCTGTGTCATCTCCTGTGACTGGCCTCGCTGTTTACATCCTCTGACTGAGTCACACACACACAGCATGACTAATCAGTGTTACACAACAATTTTATTTTGGGTTTGTTGTGGCTGAATCACTCATGACGGCAAATTTAACCTAGAGTAATGAATTTTACTTCGATACCGATATCAGGTTTAGTATCACGATAATCAATACCAAAACGATACCACGGCAAGGTGTATTAGCCAGTCACAGAATTGTCACCAAATGTTTGTTTTTTTAAATGTTTTTTTCCCAGCAATATTTTGCGTTATGGTTTGCATATTATCACACAAACAAAAGTACTAGGGTAGTGAATTGATGTTATCTTTAGCTGTAAGCTAGCAAGCAAAGTTAGGCTACAAACCTGGAAGATACCGGTATCTTCTTGCATTGTAAAGTGTCCTAGCCTGTATTAGACATTGTTTTGCAAACAGTAATTAAATATTTTCAACATTTCTACATGCATTATTAGAGTTGAACTTCTGTGCAGCGTAACTGATGCAGCCCAGACTCCCAGTGAGTGCAGTGGTTCCTCAGGACAGACAGACTCTAGCCGCTAGAACTATATATTCACTCTGTGGAGGGAGCCCTATATTCACTCTGTGGAGGGAGCCCTATATTCACTCTGTAGAGGGAACCCTATATTCACTCTGTGGAGGGAACCCTATATTCACTCTGTGGAGGGAGCCCTATATTCACTCTGTGGAGGGAGCCCTATATTCACTCTGTGGAGGGAACCCTATATTCACTCTGTGGAGGGAGCCCTATATTCACTCTGTAGAGGGAACCCTATATTCACTCTGTAGAGGGAGCCCTATATTCACTCTGTGGAGGGAGCCCTATATTCACTCTGTGGAGGGAGCCCTATATTCACTCTGTGGAGGGAGCCCTATATTCACTCTGTGGAGGGAGCCCTATATTCACTCTGTGGAGGGAGCCCTATATTCACTCTGTGGAGGGAGCCCTATATTCACTCTGTAGAGGGAACCCTATATTCACTCTGTGGAGGGAGCCCTATATTCACTCTGTGGAGGGAGCCCTATATTCACTCTGTGGAGGGAGCCCTATATTCACTCTGTAGAGGGAACCCTATATTCACTCTGTGGAGGGAGCGCTATATTCACTCTGTGGAGGGAGCCCTATATTCACTCTGTGGCGGGAGCCCTATATTCACTCTGTGGAGGGAGCCCTATATTCACTCTGTGGAGGGAGCGCTATATTCACTCTGTGGAGGGAGCCCTATATTCACTCTGTGGAGGGAGCCCTATATTCACTCTGTAGAGGGAACCCTATATTCACTCTGTGGAGGGAGCCCTATATTCACTCTGTAGAGGGAACCCTATATTCACTCTGTGGAGGGAGCCCTATATTCACTCTGTGGAGGGAGCCCTATATTCACTCTGTGGAGGGAGCGCTATATTCACTCTGTGGAGGGAACCCTATATTCACTCTGTGGAGGGAGCCCTATATTCACTCTGTGGAGGGAGCCCTATATTCACTCTGTGGAGGGAGCCCTATATTCACTCTGTGGAGGGAGCCCTATATTCACTCTGTGGAGGGAGCGCTATATTCACTCTGTGGAGGGAGCCCTATATTCACTCTGTGGAGGGAGCCCTATATTCACTCTGTGGAGGGAGCCCTATATTCACTCTGTGGAGGGATCCCTATATTCACTCTGTGGAGGGAGCCCTATATTCACTCTGTGGAGGGAGCCCTAAAGATTAGTACTCTTAATAGTCTAAAGGTCAATTCAAGTGGTGGGTAATCTCTCCTCAGCCTGCAGTCCTCTGGTTCTTCTGCATGTTTCTTCCTTCTATGGGGATATTCCTGGTCATGGTTGTCACTGTGATGACTGCTTGCTGAGGAGCAGAGTGGCGAAGGAGATCTCGACTATCCTTGTCTTAGCTTTCGTTGTGGCTGGCCACGTAAATATCACAGTAGCCACTAGTCAGTAAGCACAAACTATTCAACAATGACAGAAACTTTTCTTCTAAAACATATTACGCTATTACAATAATGCAACCAACCAAACCATATTACACTCTTGAACAGTTCACAAGCATGTGCAGACAATTAAAGGGTTTATTTTCTCGTCTGTAGGCTACACTATTTACATTTTAGCTTCAAGACAGAAGCACAGAGTTGCTAACGGCATGTCTTGATCAAGTAATGTTAGCCTATAAAAAATGAAAGACTAACCCTCTCATATGCGTGAGAAAGTAGGCCTACCTTACAACATTACAACAAACCTAGCTTAATTTTTATCAATATCATGCAAATAATTACATGTTGTAAAATCAAATTGCTACTGAAAACGTGGGTACAAGAGACTTCACTGCAGGGTTGCGACAAGCTGTTTTATATGGAAGCCAATACCCGTTACCCCCCCCCCCCCCCAAAAAAAATGCATCATGATTTGTCAACTTGCACAATTTAGCCTGTGCTTCAGTCTGATCAACTGTAGCCTACTGATGACAACCACAGCTGCAGGTAACCCAGAGAAACTTATGCTATGTATTTATAGCCTAAAATAGGCCCATTTATTTGTGTTCTGAGAATATGTGAATGTGTTCAAATTTGGTTTATATTCAAACTTTGGTTGGCTAAGATAACTAGGCCTTTTCAATCCAAAAGTATTGACAGAAATGATTCAATCAACACAATAGTGATGACATACTGTCAGGCTATCTTTTAAATTACATATGTAATAAGGCTGCCGAACGAGATGCCGTTTTCCAGGCTTCTAAACAATTGTGTTATTGTATCTGTTTCTTTGCATTATTTGTAACTTATTTTGTACATAATGTTTCTGCCACCGTCTCTTATGACCGAAAAGAGCTTCTGGGTATCAGAACAGTGATTACTCACCTCGTACTGGACTAAGATTTTATCTTTAACGAGTCGGACGCGAATGATTTCCATCTGACGCTAAGGGGCCAAATCCCTGTCATTCGCATGAAGAAGAAACGGAGATATAAGGGATATAGAGGCGGGGTGCCTTGTAAGAATCCGACGGTGATTGGGTAACCCACCTCTACCTACTGTACTATTAGCCAACGTGCTATCATTGGATAATAAACTGGATGAGCTCCGATCAAGACTATCCTACCAACGGGACATTAAAAACTGGAATATCTTATGTTTCACCGAGTCGGGGCTGAACGATGACCTGGATAACATACAGCTGTCTGGGTTTTCCATACATCGGCAAGATCGAACTGCTGTCTCCTGTAAGACTAGGGGTGGCGGTCTGTGCCTATTTGTCAATAACAGCTGGTGACCGAAATCTAATATTAAGGAAGTCTCAAGATTTTGCTCACCTGAGGTAGAGTATCTCATGATAAGCTGTAGACCACCAAGAGAGTTTTCATCTATATTTTTCGTAGCTGTCTATTTACCACGACAAACCGATGCTAGCACTAAGACCGCACAGCTGTATACCGCCATAAGCAAACAAGAAAACGCTCATCCAGAAGCAGCGCTCCTAGTGGCCGGGGATTTTAATGCAGGGAAACTTACATTCGTTTTACCTCATTTCTACCAGCATGTTACATGTGCAACCAGAGGGGAAAAAACTCAAGACCACCTATACTCCACACACAAAGACGCATACAAAGCTCTCCCTCGCCCTCCATTCGGCAAATCTGACCATAACTCTTCTCTCCTCCTGATTCCTGCTTACAAGCAAAAACTAAAGCAGGAGGTGCCAGTGACTCATTCAACACGGAAGTGGTCAGATGACGCGGATGCTACTCTACAGGACAGTTTTGCTAGCACAGTCTGGAATATGTTCCGGGATTCATCCGATGGCATTGAGGAGTATACCACCTCAGTCACCGGCTTCATCAATAAGTGCATCGATGACGTTGTCCCAACAGTGACCGTACGTACGTACAGTACATACCCCAACCAGAAGCCATGGATTACAGGCAACACCCGCACTGAGCTAAAGGGTAGAGCTGCCGCTTTCAAGGAGCGGGACTCTAAACCGGACGCTTATAAGAAATCACGCTATGCCTTCTGACAAACCATCAAACAGGCAAAGCGACAATACAGGACTAAGATTGAATCCGACTACACTGGCTCCGACGCTCGTCGGATGTGGCAGGGCTTGCAAACTATTAAGCTGCTGCTACTCTCTGTTTATTATCTATGCATAGTCACTTTACCTCTACCTACATGTACATATTACTTCAATTACATCGACTAACCTGTGCCCCGCACATTGACTCTGTACCGGTACCCACTGTATATGGCCTGGTTACTGTTTTTTATTGTTGCTCTTGAATTATTTGTTATTTTTCTATTTTCTTATTTTTTATTTATAATTTTTTTTACTTCAGTTTGTTTTAGGAAATACTTTCTGAGCACTTATTATAGAACTGCATTGTTGGTTAAGGGCTTGTAAGTAAGCATTTCACTATAAGGTTGTATACCTGTTGTATTCAGCGCATGTGACAAATACAATTTGATTTGAAAGCCCACACCATGCACCCTGCATACACCCTGCATGTCCAATCGCAGCTGTCACTTTGTCTGTGTAAAGGGATTTAAAGTTTTTACAGGATTTTTTTTCTTTTTTACCAAATGACTTGATTAGAAAAAGAAACTAGGCCCATTATAGCCCGTATCAAACCCATCGTAGCCCATATCAAACCCATCGTAGCCCGTATCAAACCCATCGTAGCCCGTATCAAACCCATCGTAGCCCGTATCAAACCCACCGTAGCCCGTATCAAACCCACCGTAGCCCGTATCAAACCCATCGTAGCCCGTATCAAACCCACCGTAGCCCGTATCAAACCCACCGTAGCCCGTATCAAACCCACCGTAGCCCCGTATCAAACCCACCGTAGCCCCGTATCAAACCCACCGTAGCCCGTATCAAACCCATCGTAGCCCGTATCAAACCCATCGTAGCCCGTATCAAACCCACCGTAGCCCGTATCAAACCCACCGTAGCCCGTATCAAACCCACCGTAGCCCGTATCAAACCCACCGTAGCCCGTATCAAACCCACCGTAGCCCCGTATCAAACCCACCGTAGCCCGTATCAAACCCACCGTAGCCCGTATCAAACCCACCGTAGCCCGTATCAAACCCACCGTAGCCCGTATCAAACCCATCGTAGCCCGTATCAAACCCATTGTAGCCCGTATCAAACCCACCGTAGCCCGTATCAAACCCACCGTAGCCCCGTATCAAACCCACCGTAGCCCGTATCAAACCCATCGTAGCCCGTATCAAACCCACCGTAGCCCGTATCAAACCGTTTTTTTACAGCTGATTTATTACTATGTCAAATGCTACAACTAGGGTCCAGAGTTGGTTACTGTAGCCTGCTACCAGATCAGGAGGTTAGCCTTCTACCAGATCAGAAGGTTAGCCTGCTACCAGATCAGGAGGTTAGCCTGCTACCAGATCAGGAGGTTAGCCTTCTACCAGATCAGGAGGTTAGCCTGCTACCAGATCAGGAGGTTAGCCTTCTACCAGATCAGGAGGTTAGCCTTCTACCAGATCAGGAGGTTAGCCTGCTACCAGATCAGGAGGTTAGCCTGCTACCAGATCAGGAGGTTAGCCTGCTACCAGATCAGGAGGTTAGCCTGCTACCAGATCAGGAAAAATTCTTGGCCCCAGGAAAACTATTTCCCCCCGCACCACTTTGGGGCCTGTGTTTATCAAGGCACAAGGCGAGACCCAGATGCAGACGCAGGAGGCAGATGGTTGGAGTCTTACAATGTTTATTAATCCAAAGGGGTAGGCAAGAGAATGGTCGTGGACAGTCCAATAGGTACCGAAGGGCAGGCAGAATCAAGGTCAGGGCAGGTAGGATGATCAGGCAGGCGGGAAAGTCGTCCAGAGTCAGGCAGGGGTCAGAACCGGGATAACTATCAAAAGAGAATAGAAAAGGAGTATGGGAAAAACACGCTGGTTGACTTGACTAAACATACAAGACGAACTGGCACAGAGAGACAGGAAACACAGGGAGAAATACACTGGGGAAAATAAGCGACACCTGGAGGGGGTGGAGACAATAACAAGGACAGGTGAAACAGATCAGGGCGTGACAGTGTTGCCACTTCTGAAATCACCACACAATGTTACAAATGAAAAAAACATATCCCATTTATATAGGCTCTTGAGTGGCGCAGCGGTCTAAGGTACTGCATCTCAGTGCAAGTGGTGTCACTACAGTCCCTGGTTTAAATCCAGGCTGTATCACATCCGACCATGATTGGGAGTTCCATAGGGCAGCGCACAATTGGCCCAGCGTCGTCCGGGGTAGGCCGTCATTGTAATTAAGAATTTGTTCTTAACTGACTTGCCTAGTTACATAAAATAAAAATGATCTACGTAAGAAAAATAAAATGGTGGAGGAGATGAGTTTCCAAAAGATTTAGGAAAAAAGAAGAACCTTGCTCTGCTATTACCATTTATACTGTAGGAGTGTTGGCTCAATGCAACAATTCTGTTTACACTGCCCTGCTTCGAGGGGGGCAACTGTCGGGCGAGTATCGTGTGTTACCTCTGTAGATAGTGGTCGAGACGTAGCAAGTATGCAAGTTTCCATTTGATTAATATGTTTGGCCGACTGTATTTTACCAAAGAGGCTGTAAGTGACTAATGTTTTTGTAAAAAGGACTATGAATTTATTTGATTGATTGATTGGGCCTTGACAGCCTGCGAGCTATGTTCTGTTTCTCACGGTCACACATTCCTCTCTCACGATGTAGAACGAGTAATGGAGAACAAATGGAGGGATAAAGGAGGAGAAGAACTCGTCTCTGCTATTTCTGCCCCTCCCTCCATCTGTGTCACTGTAGGGGGGAGAGGCGGTGAGCCGGTAACGGCCTCAGAGGGCATATGGCTGTGCGCGTGTGTGCGTGTTTACGTTTGTGTGCTATTTTAGCAGTGTATGTTTTGTCTAGTGTTGTCTGTCTGGTGTGTTTGAGCCCACTCTGCAGACGTTCAGCCAGCAGCGTGCAGGAATGTGTGTACTAACGTCTCGGTAGTCTCAGCATTATTGTATGAACATACACACACACTCAGCCCCTCAAATACTTACCCTCTACAATCCCAATCTGTGAAAGGACATCAATCTGTTTGCTTCTGGGAGGGAGGGAGGGAGGGAGGGAGGGAGGGAGGGAGGGAGGGAGGGAGGGAGGGAGGGAGGGTGTCTTCGTTCTCTGTGGATGAAGAGATGAAGATTTCATTTTCTCTTCAGGAGTATTTGTTATGATTTGTTAGTTTGGCCACATGTTGAGTCACTGACTTGAGTGTTGGTTCACATCACAAGACAAAGGTATTGTGCACAGACAAACTCACACACACACACACTCACACACTCACACTCACACACTCACACACTCACACACACCTTCTTGTTCTCCGTTTGCAGCCCCCATGCCTGGATATATTCATCTACAGTAGTGAGTGACACAGCTTAGCCCTGTGCCACCTGTGTAAGGCTGTAACTCTCTCTATCCATTGGTCATAGTGTTAGACCTTCCTAAGGGTTCAAGGAAAGGAGTAGTGGCTAGTGAAATCCCCTCTAGAAGCCAAGCAGGAAGTAGAACAGCTTAGGTCTATCTGGCGTTGATGTGGCAGTAATAGCATAGTGAGAGCTGGCTTTGCTACAGAGGGCAGTCATGCATGCCTAGTTCTTTCTACTCTACTGGTCTATGGTATGTGTGATGGAAGGACTCTAGCCTGGTCCCAGGCTAATGGTCATAGGCAAGACAGCACTAATAGATCTGGGACCAGGCTAGAGTGACTCCAATTGACCTTAGCTAAAAGATCAGTGTCTAGGTAACTTCATCCTCACCTGCAGCCCCAGCTTTAGGAGAACAGTAGTGTGTGTGTGTGTGTGTGTGTGTGTGTGTGTGTGTGTGTGTGTGTGTGTGTGTGTGTGTGTGTGTGTGTGTGTGTGTGTGTGTGTGTGTGTGTGTGTGTGTGTGTCTGAGTCTGAACACAGTAGCTAAGACAGAATGAATGGAAAAGTCAGATGGCTTCTTAATCAGGGCTAGAATTCAAACCCTCTTATTTTCTACAGGATAGAGAGTGCTGTGACAGCAGTGTTCATTTTGGCACTCTTTTTAACTAAAATATCAGACAAAAATATCATTAAGTCTTACTGACATTTTTGTCATCTGAATAATAATTGAGTCTAGTTTTTGTCAAAATGATGAAAACAGTGGGCCATTTTAGGCAACTAAATGCCCTTTCATTTTAGTCACATTTTAGTCACGTCGCATTTGTATTGCGTCATTAACCTATATTAAACATAAATCACTGACTTCCATGTGCATAAACACACATCGCCTTGTCCTACGAACATATTGTTCTGCATATCATCCTATCGCATGACTCTCTTCCCAACAGCCAAATTGGCTGAAGAACACATTACACTGCAGCAGATTAAAGATCACACCCCTTGACAGGACTCTAGAATAACATTTTCACCTTACAAAGTCATTCACAGTGCTTTAGACTGTGAAATAGACTACAGAGATGGTAGGCTATTCAAGAAATAAGTTGTTTCATCTAACATGTCCAAGCAGGAATGCATGATTCAAGATATTTTGATGAATTGTGGATTGGCAATATGTTATTGATGTTATTATATTGTCCTGTTAAAAATAGGCTCTATAATTTTCTCAATTGTGATGTTCGAAAGAGTTTAATTTGCCTACATCTTAACGTCGACTAATATCAAAGGCTAATTTATTTTGTGGCACACAAGGAAAAAAAATGTCTCTATCCCGGACCGCACATCAAGTTGCTCGCTCATCACAGCAGCAGGCCCCAGCGGAACAGGGCCCAGCGGAACAGGCCCAGGGACTGGGCAGACATTTTCATTACAGGAATCATGAGCATAATGCAATTTACTGTTTGACCAAATCATGGTTTTAGTGGACAAAAAAATAGGACGTTTTGAAACTTTTGATTGAGGTGATCATGTAGGCCTAATAAATGTTCTGCTCGCGCTGATGCGACCAATTACAAATGTAACTCGTACAGCCAAGTCAAAGGCTCACAAAATGCCACTAAATGGTTGCAGTCTAGAGCCCTGCCCTTGACAGACTATAGCTGTATTGTAATCAAAGGTCTGTAAGTAGTATTGGTCTGATAGGTTGCAGCAAAAGCTCTATTAATATGAATATGTTATTATGTGGGCCTTTATAGCCTATTGGGATAATGCATTTACAGAGGTCTCTTGAAGTTGTTAGTAATTTTCCCAGTCAACTTGTAGGTGCAAACACCCATGAAAACAGGATTAAGATTGAATCCTACTACACCGGCTCTGATGCTCGTCGGATGTGGCAGGGCTTGAAAACTATTACGGACTACAAAGGAAAACCCAGACGCGAGCTGCCCAGTGATGCGAGCCTACAAGACGAGCTAAATGCCTTTTATGCTCGCTTCGAGGCAAGCAACACTGAAGCATGCACGAGAACACCGGCTGTTCTGGATGACTGTGTGATAACGCTCTCGGTAGCCAACGTGAACAAAACCTTTAAACAGGTCAACATTCACAAAGTCGCTAGGTCAGACAGATTACCAGGACGTGTTCTCAAAGCAAGCGCGGACCAACTGTCAAGTGTCTTCACTGACATTTTCAACCTCTTCCTGACCGAGTCTGTAATAACTATATGTTTCAAGCAAACCACCATAGTCCCTGTGCCCAAGGAAGTGAAGGTAACCTGCCTAAATGATTACCGCCCCGTGGCACTCATGTCGGTAGCCATGAAGTGCTTTGAAATGATGGTCATGGCTTACATCAACAGCATCCTCCCGGACACCCTAGACCCACTCCAATTCGCATACCGCCCCAACAGATCCACATATGACACAATCTCAATCACACTCCACACTGCCCTTACCCACCTGGACAAAAGGAACACATATGTGATAATGCTGTTCATTGACTACAGCTCAGCGTTCAACACCATAGTTCCCACGAAGTTCATCACTAAGCTAAGGACTCTGGGACTAAACACCTCCCTCTGCAACTAGATCCTGGACTTCCTGACGGGCCGCCCCCAGGTGGTAAGAGTAGGCAACAACACATCAGCCACACTGATCCTTAACACTGGGGCCCCCCAGGGGGTGTGTACTTAGTCCCCTCCTGTATTCCCTGTTCACCCACGACTGCGTGGCCAAACACGACTCCAACACCATCATTAAGTTTGCTGACAACACAACAGTGGCAGGCCTGATCACCAACAACAATGAGACGCCCTATAAGGAGGAGGTCAGAGACCTGGCAGTGTGGTTCCAGGACAACAACCTCTCCCTCAATGTGAGTAAGACAAAGGAGCTGATCGTGGACTAAAGGAAAAGGCGGGCCGAACGGGCCCCCATTAACATCGACGAGGCTGTAGTGGAGCGGGTTGAGAGTTTCAAGTTCCTTGGTGTCCACATCACCAACAAACTATCATGGTCCAAACATACCAAGACAGTCGTGAAGAGGGCACGACAAAACCTTTTCCACCTCAGGAGACTGAAAAGATTTGGCATGGGCCCCCAGATCCTCAAAAGGTTATACAGCTGCACCATCGAGAGCATCCTGACCGGTTGCATCACCGCCTGGTATGGCAACTGCTTGGCATCTGACAGTAAGGCGCTACAGAGGGTAGTGCGAACGGCCCAGTACATCACTGGAGCCAAGCCTCCTGCCATCCAGTACCTATATAATAGGCAGTGTTAGAGAATAGCCCATAAAATTGTCAGAGACTCCAGTCACCCAAGTTCTAGACTGTTTTCTCTGCTATCGCACGGCAAGCGGTACCGGAGCACCAAGTCTTGGACTAAAAGGCTCCTCAACAGCTTCTACCCCCAAGCTATTAGACTACTGAACAATTCATCAAAATCGCCACTGGACAATTTACATTGACATCCCCCCCCCTTCTTGTACACTGCTGCTACTCGCTGTCTGTTTGTTACCTATGCATAGTCACTTCCCCCACTTTACATGTACAGATGATCTCAACTAGCCTGTACCCCTGCACATCGGTACCGGTGCCCCCTGTATATAGCTACATTATTGTTATTGTATTACTTTTTATTTTAGCCTATTATATTTTCTTCTTCTTGAACTGCACTGTTGGTTAAGGGCTTGTAAGTAAGCATTTCACGGTAAAGTCTACACTTGTTGTACTCGGCGCAAATAAAGTTAGATTTGATTTGATTTGACCGTCGTCCACGATACCTCTGTCTTTTCCTCCTGCGAATGACGGGGATGAGGGCCCTGTTGCGAATGACGGGGATGAGGGCCCTGTATGGTGTCTGGAGTAAATCCTTCCCGTCCGACTCGTTGAAGAAGAAGAATTCCTCCAGTACTGCCCTGATATCAATAAGCTCTTTTCGGTCATAAGGCACGGTGGCTGAAAAACATACACAATAGCACAATTGGTTACGGGATCGTAAAACGGCAGCCATATCCTTGGGCGCCATTATATTAATGGAGTCAATGTTTGGGGGCACAGGTTAGTCGAAGTAATTTGTAAAGTGACTATGCATAGATAAACATGCTGACGGTGTGAGTATGTGTGTGTGTGTAAGGTGTGTGTGTGTGTCTGTGAGGGGGTTGGAACCACACTGGGAGTGTTTTGCTGGACTGGCACTTTGTTTACTCAGATGTTTCTGTAGCTCCAGTTCATTAGCATTACTAAATTAGTGTGTGTGTGTGTGTGTGTGTGTGTGTGTGTGTGTGTGTGTGTGTGTGTGTGTGTGTGTGTGTGTGTGTGTGTGTGTGTGTGTGTGTGGACATTTGTGAGTCTGGAGAGGAGAGTCTAGCCTACTGTTTCGCCCTAGCTCTTTCTAGTACATAGTGCAGTTGGAGTCAGTGTGACCTCACAGCAGAGGAGTGTGTAGTGTGGACATGGACAGGGTCATCCAGTCCAGACCTCACATCATGTCCAGCTGGGTCATCCACTAATCAATGATGAAGGTCTGCTGGCATCAGTTCTCTCCCTCGCTCGCGTTCTCCTTCTTTCTTTCCCTCACTCTCTCTCTCTCTCCCTGTGGAATCTGTGGGCAATTATAAAGCAATTAAAGCCAATTAACGGAGGCAGCTGCACCTGCAAGGGCCTGAGCCCTCTGGGTCCTAGTGCCTGCCCAATCTACGCTCCATCAGTGTCTAATTTGCATCTTCTCAGCAGTCCGCTACACATTCATTCCTAATTTCGTTATTTATTTCCAGTGTTTTTAATTGATAAAATGGCGATGGGCAGAATGGCTCTGCAAGAGGATAGAGCCCTTGTGCCCAGTCCAACTGGAGAGAGAGGGTATTTTTTCATTGTCACATACACCAGATAGGTGCAGTGACGTGTTGTTTTACAGAGTTAACCATACAAGTACGCGCCCGTGGAGCAAATTAGGGTTAAATGCCTTGCTCAAATGCACAACTTAGAACATAGAATACCCACCCCAACTCACGCCCTGACCAAACCAAAAATAGAGACATAAAAAGGATCTCTAAGGTCAGGGCGTGACAGTTCGAACCAGCGACCTTTCGGTTACTGGCCCAATCCTTGGGGCGGCAGGTAGCCTAGTGGTTAGAGCGTTGGACTAGTAACCGAAAGGTTGCAAGATTGAATCCCTGAGCTGACAAAGTAGAAATCTGTCGTTTTGCCCCTGAACAAGGCCCACTGTTTCTAGGCCGTCATTGAAAATAAGAATTTGTTCTTAACTGACTCACCTAGTTAAATAAAGTTTTTAAAAAAATGCTCTTACCACTAAGCTACCTGCCGCCCTAATTCAAAGTGCAGTGGGCCAGATATAAATTCATGCCGACTCTGGAATACAGTGCATTCGGAAAGTATTCAGACCACTTGACTTTTTCCACATTTTGTTATGTTACAGCCTTATACTAAAATAGATACAATTATTTAATTTCCCCATCAATCGACACACAATACCCCATAACGGAAAATGTAAAACAGTTTTTTTTTAACATTTTTGCTAATTTATTAAAATTAAAAGCATAAATACCTTATTTACATAAGTATCCAGGTGCATCCTGTTTCCATTGATCAACCTTGAGATGTTTCTACAACTTGATTGGAGTCCACCTGTGGAAAATTCAATTGATTGGACATGATTTGGAAAGGCACTCACCTGTCTATACTAGGGCTGTGGCAGTCACGAAATTTCATCAGCCGGTGATTGTAAAGCAAATATCTGCTGGTCTCATGCTAATTTACCGTTAATTAACATAAACACATTTAGCATCTCCTGGCTTCCGCACAAGCCACTGATGCAGACCATTGGAACTTCTACATCTAAAAAAAGTATAATAAATCCATGTAATATAGCCTACACCTTCACAAAAAATCCATTATTTATTTTAGAGAGGTCTAAAGAAACATGATATGAAGAAAAAGTAGTCTATTTCAGAAGAACAGAATAGCATTCTCTGAGTTGTCCTTATGTTAGGTCCTGATCCCAAATGGCTGTGGGCTACACTCATTTAGCAGATAAGATTTGCTTAGAATTCCGTGGCATTATTTAATAGTATGAAGAATACAATTGAACAAAGCTGAATAAAATAGAAAATATATCTTTTGCGCTCAACACTCTATTCTGTGTTGAGCGGTTAACAAAGAAACAGGTACTCCTATATGCTTAATTTAGAGTAATTTATGTAACTTTAGTTGGGATACAAACATTGGGCTATATGTTTTGATTTTTAATACACTCTAAGGCTGCATGATATGACTCTAATGATGATTTGAAAAAAGTTGCATGAAAGGCATGAGCTCTGCTTTGTTTTTTTGTGCAGGCTGTACACACTTCATCAGTCTCTCATTCACAATTTGACAAGCACTTGATAATGCCTAGAATTTTCCGGCGGCATCCCCTTTGTGTGGCCGTAATGACCCCTACAAAAATCCATGCCTTTTGGGACAGTTGCCGTTGTGCCCTTGGGCTGAATATAATCATTTTAATTCCCTTCTCCCTGCGTGCCACGTGCTGCGTGCTCCAAAGCACCTCTCACTCACATGGCTCTCCGTCACGTGATCGGATCTTTCTCAAAGGCTACAAGTGAAGACAGGCACACTGAGGATGCAACTGCTCGCGTCCTTATCCAATTCCAAGGCGCATATTGAAGATATTGGATGAACTGTCCACATGTGCTTTTCATCAGCCAACAAGATGAGTAGTCCTAACGAACAGCAAAATCACTAGCCTGTCAATCTACTATCCCCCACAGTACAAAAGTCCACCTATTCTATTCTGCGCCAGAAACAAATATTTCAAACATAGTCTTTGACAGTTGTAGGATGCGATAGATCCCAAATGAATACAACCACTAGCATCCCAAACCTTTTTCACACAATGAGGCTGACGCAAATGATCAGAACGTTTAGCTTAAAATGTTGATAAGCTATTAGGCTATTTCTTCACATTATAAGCGCAGCAATGTGCACATGGTAGTAGGCTATAAGCACAAATGTTCCATTAGCAGAATTCACCATTATCAACAGTGACCGCAAATGCAGTTATGCATGTAATGCTTTTATTATAAAGGTGCATTTTTATGGTAAAAATGATCTTCCACAAACTTGAAACTCACGCGCTGCTTATATATGCCAGTTAGGCTCTACACCCATTGTAAAGTGGATTAATGTGCTTAGTTTTGAGAAGTTATTTGGCCACTTCAGTTGTGAACATTCTTATCAAAATATATAGGCCTATGGGCTAGGCTACATGAGGTGTGCGACTATGATTAGAAAAAGTAGGGGGTAAAAAGGGCATTGTTTCTTGCCTTACGATGGGCATCATTCACAAGTGATAATATATAATTTACAAGTGATAGGCTAATATTGTCACCCATCAAACTATTCTTGATTTAAGCTTGTCTTTACATATACTATATAATATATGTGTGAAATGTTGTTTTGATTTAGAATGGACCATTATCATGCACTTGTATCGAAAGTGGGGAAAAAGATAAGATAATTTAGTCATTTCATCAACCGAAATGAAAAATAATTTCAGTTTACTTTTCCTGGGTCTATTTAGTCAGTTATCAATTACCACTGAAAAATAGTTGTTTGACGAATATTTGTCACTATTTTCGTATATGACTGCGATACACAAACACACACACACACAGTGCTATCACTGTGCTAAATGTTCCCAGGATAATGTGGAACAGAGGAGAATGACAGAATTACTACCATGTCATCATTACGCATCCAGACTGACACACACACACACGCACGCACATGCACACACACACACACACACACACACGCACGCACGCACGCACGCACGCACGCACGCACGCACACACACGCACGCACGCACCTGGTTGTGGGAATCATCTAATGACTCCGGTGTCTCTATACTGACTGTTTATGGTCTTGTGTATGCAGTGTGTGTGTAAAGTGTGCATTGTGTGTGCATTGTCTGTGTAGTGTGTGTGTGTGTGTGTGTGTGTGTGTGTGCAGTGTGTGTGTGCAGTGTGTGTGTAAAGTGTGTGTAAAGTGTGTGTGTGTGCAGTGTGTGTGTGCCTGTGTGTGTGTCTGTGTCTGTGTGTGTGTAAAGTGTGTGTGTGCCTGTGTGTGTGTCTGTGTCTGTGTGTGTGTAAAGTGTGTGTGTAGTGTGTGTAAAGTGTGCAGTGTGTGCATTGTGTGTGTAAAGTGTGTGTGTGCAGTATGTGTAATGTGTGTGTGTGTGTGTGTGTGTGTGTGTGTGTGTGTGTGTGTGTGTGTGTGTGTGTGTGTGTGTGTGTGTGTGTGTGTGTGTGTGTGTGTGTGTTAGGTGGTTGGAACCAAACTGGGAGTGTTTTGCTGAACTGGTGTTTTGTTTACTCAGATGTTGCTGTGTGCGTGTTCGTGTACACATTTGTGAGTCTAGAGAGGAGAGTTGGAGTCAGTGTGACCTCACAGCAGAGGAGTTTGTAGTGTGGACATGGACAGGGTCATCCAGTCCAGACCTCACAACATGTCCAGCTGGGTCATCCACTAATCAATGATGAAGGTCTGATGGCATCAGTTCTCTCCCTCGCTCGCTTTCTCCTTCTTTCTTTCCCTCACTCTCTCTCTCTCTCCCTGTGGAATCTGTGGGCAATTATAAAGCAATTAAAGCCAATTAACGGAGGCAGTTGCACCTGCAAGGGCCTGAGCCCTCTGGGTCCTAGTGCCTGCCTAATCTCCACTCCATCAGAATATATGGCCCTCTACTCAACAGTCCGCTACACATTGATTCCTTCATTTCATTATTATTTATTTGATAAAATGGCAAAGGGCAGAATGGCTCTGCAAGAGGGGAGAGGAGAGAGTTGGAGAGGACTATGGTTCCCTGGCCATAGTCTAACTGGAGAGAGAGGGAATACACTGAGTATATACAACATTAAGGACACCTGCTCTTTCCATGAAATAGACTGACCAGGTGAATCCAGGTTAACGCTATGTATTATCCCTTACTGATGTCACTTGTTAAATCCATTTCAATCAGTTTAGATGAAACATGGATTGTGCATGTGTGCCATTCGAGGGTGAATGGACAAGACAAAATATCTAAGTGCCTTTGAATGAGGTATAGTAGTAGGTGCCAGGCGGTTTGTGTCAAGAACTGCAACGCTGCTGGGTTTTTCACGCTCAACCGTTTCCCGTGTGAATCAAGTATGGTCCACCACCCAAAGGACATTCAGCCAACGCAAAAAAGCCAGAATGGTGCTCACTGAGCATGGGATGGCTCTGTTTGGATAGAACAAGCTGGTGGCAACGCTACGGTCCGATTATCAGCACCAAATGTCATCACTGAGAGAGCAGGCCCTACGTCTCAAGCAAAAAAAACACATCAGCAACACACTCACCAGCTTTCATTGTTTATGTGACAAGGACACTCTACAGCACATCAGGGACTGTACTGGGGCTGAGACACACAGGGAGCAAGGAGGCACGGCCTGGGATCTGTCTGTTGATGAGCTGGAATCTTGGGTCTGGCACACAGGCTTCATGGGAGACAAATGACGGCCGAGGCAGCAACAAAGGTTCCAGGTGCGCACAGCTCCCGGGGAGGGAGACGGTGCCAGGTGACCAGATGCACTAAGAACAGAACCCAAGACACACTAAGGACAGAACCCAAGACACACTAAGGACAAAACCCAAGACACACTAAGAACAGAACCCAAGATACACTAAGAACAGAACCCAAGACACACTAAGAACAGAACCCAAGATACACTAAAAACAGAACCCAAGACACTAAGAACAGAACCCAAGATACTAAGAACATATCCCAAGACACTAAAAACAGAACCCAAGACACTAAGAACAGAACCCAAGACACTAAGAACAGAACCCAAGACACTAAGAACAGAACCCAAGACACTAAGAACAGAACCCAAGACACTAAGAACAGAACCCAAGACACTAAGAACATATCCCAAGACACTAAGAACAGAACCCACGACACTAAGAACAGAACCCAAGACACTAAGAACAGAACCCAAGACACTAAGAACATATCCCAAGACACTAAGAACAGAACCCAAGACACTAAGAACAGAACCCAAGACACTAAGAACAGAACCCAAGACACTAAGAACAGAACCCAAGACACTAAGAACAGAACCCAAGACACTAAGAACAGAACCCAAGACACTAAAAACAGAACCCAAGACACTAAGAACAGAACCCAAGACACTAAGAACAGAACCCAAGACACTAAGAACAGAACCCAAGACACTAAGAACAGAACCCAAGACACTAAGAACATATCCCAAGACACTAAGAACAGAACCCAAGACACTAAGAACAGAACCCAAGACACTAAGAACAGAACCCAAGACACTAAGAACAGAACCCAAGACACTAAGAACAGAACCCAAGACACTAAGAACATATCCCAAGACACTAAGAACAGAACCCAAGACACTAAGAACAGAACCCAAGACACTAAGAACAGAACCCAAGACAATAAGAACATATCCCAAGACACTAAGAACAGAACCCAAGACACTAAGAACAGAACCCAAGACACTAAGAACAGAACCCAAGACACTAAGAACAGAACCCAAGACACTAAGAACATATCCCAAGACACTAAGAACAGAACCCAAGACACTAAGAACAGAACCCAAGACACTAAGAACAGAACCCAAGACACTAAGAACAGAACCCAAGACACTAAGAACAGAACCCAAGACACTAAGAACAGAACCCAAGACACTAAGAACATATCCCAAGACACTAAGAACAGAACCCAAGACACTAAGAACAGAACCCAAGACACTAAGAACAGAACCCAAGACACTAAGAACATATCCCAAGACACTAAGAACAGAACCCAAGACACTAAGAACAGAACCCAAGACACTAAGAACAGAACCCAAGACACTAAGAACAGAACCCAAGACACTAAGAACATATCCCAAGACACTAAGAACAGAACCCAAGACACTAAGAACAGAACCCAAGACACTAAGAACAGAACCCAAGACACTAAGAACAGAACCCAAGACACTAAGAACAGAACCCAAGACACTAAGAACAGAACCCAAGACACTAAGAACAGAACCCAAGACACTAAGAACATATCCCAAGACACTAAGAACAGAACCCAAGACACTAAGAACAGAACCCAAGACACTAAGAACAGAACCCAAGACACTAAAAACAGAACCCAAGACACTAAGAACAGAACCCAAGACACTAAGAACAGAACCCAAGACACTAAGAACAGAACCCAAGACACTAAGAACAGAACCCAAGACACTAAGAACATATCCCAAGACACTAAGAACAGAACCCAAGACACTAAGAACAGAACCCAAGACACTAAGAACAGAACCCAAGACACTAAGAACAGAACCCAAGACACTAAGAACAGAACCCAAGACACTAAGAACAGAACCCAAGCTACGTGTTTGTGGTGATGTTTAGGCTACTGATGTTTTAATCATTGGACTGTGCTTGGTTTTACTGTGTTCCAACACATATGCTTTCTGTTTCATAGTTGTAACTAAGGCACTCCACAAATAACCTTTCTTAAACTTAAATCTGTGTTTTTTTTTTTTTACATATTGCCTACAGTAACATAAACTAATGAAAATGCTTTTGTTTTATTTGAAATAAATAAATAGCATTTTAATGTTCATAAACACAAGCAAAGTATTATTTTTGTGATAGCATATACGACGTGTATTAATTACACTGTTTGAATGTTGCAGTCAGAATGGCTGCTTGTTAGCTTGAAGGAGGGTCCCTGGAGGCCCAGCAGTTCTAGTGTTAGAGAGAGTATACATATCTCCTCAGATGGCTGCTGTGCTGAGTAGCAGGCCTGTGTGTCTCTGATGTCACACTGTCACACTCCTGGCCCTAATGAAGCTGTCAATGCTATTGCTGAGGCTGCCACTGTAGCCTGCTGGGGCTGTGTGTGTGTGTGTGTGTGTGTGTGTGTGTGTGTGTGTGTGTGTGTGTGTGTGTGTGTGTGTGTGTGTGTGTGTGTGTGTGTGTGTGTGTGTGTGTGTGTGTGTGTGTGTGTGTGTGTGTGTGTGTGTGTGTGTGTGTGTGTGTGTGTGTGTGTGTGTGTGCTGATTTTGGTGTGTGTATTTTATGACAGCCATTGTCTAGTTGATGCCTTTGATATAGTATGTAATCTCCTCAGGCTGAGAAAGCGGTGTGTGGGTCTGTCAATCAGGTATTCCCTCAAACTTGTACCGAACTAACTACTGCACTCTGTCTCCCACTCCGGCTGCTATCCAGTACAGTAGCTGTATGTTGGTGGCAGCTCTAACACGCTGCTGTAAGGCCTTTCTCTCTGTTAAACTGTAGAACGATTGCATCCTGCTGGCATCCATCAATGATATTATTGATTAAAGGAAGCACAACTCCATAGTCACCGATTCATTCACCTCCATCCCCACCGTCCGACCTTCACCAAGACAGCCTGTGACTCACAGGGAGACTATTTATTTTTAATTTTCTCTCTCTCTCTCTCTCTCTCTCTCTCTCTCTCTCTCTCTCTCTCTCTCTCTCTCTCTCTCTCTCTCTCTCTCTCTCTCTCTCTCTCTCTCTCTCTCTCTCATCTGTTGATAATCTCTCTTGCTCTGTTCCCCTTCTCTCGCACACTCTACCCCCTTCTTTCTCTCCCTCTATCTCCCCTCTCTCTCTGTTTGTGTCTCTCCCCTGCTTCTCTAGCTGATGTATAGTATAACTATTGTTGTTATTTGGACCCACCTACTCATTCAAGGGTTTTTATTTATTTGTACTATTTTCTACATTGTACTTGAATTTCTTTCCTTCTTAATGCATTTGAGTCAATCAGTTATGTTGTGACAAGGTAGGGGTGGTAAAATACCAAGTCCATATTATGGCAAGAGCAGCTTAAATAAGCAAAGAGAAACGACAGTCCATCATTACTTTACGACATGAACTTCAGTCAATCCGGAAAATGTCAAGAACTTTGAAAGTTTGATTAAGTGCAGTCGCAAAAACCATCAAGCGCTATCATGAAACTGGCTCTCATGAGGACCGCCACAGGAAAGGAAGACCTAGAGTTACCTCTGCTGCAGAGGATGACTTCATTAGAGTTACCAGCCTCAGATATTGCAGCCCAAATAAATGCTTCACAGAGTTCAAGTAACAGACACATCTCAACATCAACTGTTCAGAGGAGCCTGCATGAATCAGGCCTTCAAGACCGAATTGCTGCAAATAAACCACTACTAAAGAACACCAATAATAAGAAGAGACTTGATTGGGGCAAGAAACATGAGCAATGGACATTAGACCAGTGGAAGTCTGTCCTTTGGTCTGATGAGTCCAAATTTGGTTCTAACCGCCGTGTCTTTGTGAGAGGCAGAGTAGTTGAATGATCTCGGATGATCTCCGCATGTGTAGTTCCCACCGTGAAGCATGGAGGAGGAGGTGTGATGGTGTGGGGGTGCTTTGCTGTTGACACTGTCTGGGAACAAGGCAGTAACAAGGCAGTAAACCCACTGTTCCCCGGTATACCATCATTGTAAATAAGAATTTGTACTAAAATATATTAAATTAAATTAAAAATCCACATTGACGGGACAGCAGTGGAGAAGGTAGAAAGATTTACCTTCCTCAGCATACACATCATGGACAAACTGAAATGGTCCACCCACACAAACAGTATGATGAAGAAGGCGCAACAGCGCCTCTTCAACCTCAGGAGGATGAAGAAATTTGGCTTGTCATCTAAAACCCTCATAAACTTTTACAGATGCACAATTGAGAGCATCCTGTCAGGCTGTATCACCGCCTGGTACGGCAACTGCACCGCCCACAACTGCAGGGCTCTCCAGAGGTTGGTGGTCTGCACAACGCATCACCGGGGGCAAACTACCTACCCTCCAGGACACCAACACCACCCGATGTCACAGGAAGGCCAAAAAGATCATCAAGGACAACAACCACCTGAGCCACTGCCTGTTCACCCCGTTACCATCCAGAAGGCGAGGTCAGTACAGGTGCGTCAAAGCTGGGACCGAGAGACTGAAGAACAGCTGCTATCTCAAGGTCATCAAACTGTTAAACAGCCATCACTAACACAGAGAGGCTGCTGCCTACATACAGACTTGGGATCATTGGCCACTTTAATAAATGGATCACTAGTTACAGTTGAAGTCGGAAGTTTACATACTCCTTAGCCAAATACAGTTTCACAATTCCTGACATTTAATCCTAGTAAAAATTCCCTGGTTTAGGTCAGTTAGGATCACCACTTTCTTTTAAAAATGTGAAACAGAATAATAGTAGAGAGAATTATTTATTTCAGCTTTAATTTCTTTCATCACATTCCCAGTGGGTCAGAAGTTTACATACACTCAATTAGTATTTGGTAGCATTGCCATAAAATGTTTAACTTGGGTCAAATGTTTTGAGTAGCCTTCCACAAGCTTCCCACAATAAGTTGGGTGAATTTTGGCCCATTCCTCCTGACAGAGCTGGTGTAACTGAGTCAGGTTTGTAGGCCTCCTTGCGCGCACACGCTTTTTCAGTTCTGCCCACAAATTTTCTATAGGATTGAGGTCAGGGCTTTGTGATGGCCACTCCAATACCTTGACTTTGTTGTCCTTAAGCCATTTTGCCACAACTTTGGAAATATGCTTGGGGTCATTGTCCATTTGGAAGACCCATTTGTGACCAAGCTTTAAACTTCCTGACTGATGTCTTGAGATGTTGCTTCAATATATCCACAGAATTTTCCGTCCTCATGATGCTGTCTATTTTGTGAAATGCACCAGTCCCTCCTGCAGTAAAGCACCCCCACAACATGATGCTGCCACTCCCGTGCTTCACGGTTGGGATGGTGTTCTTTCAGCTTTCTTCAGCTTTTTCCTACAAACATAACGATAGTCATTATGGCCAAACAGTTCTATGGCCAACAAGTGCTCAGCATATGTGGGAATTCCTTCAAGACTGTTGGAAAAGCATTCCAGGTGAATCTGGTTGAGAGAATGCCAAGAGTGTGCAAAGCTGTCATCAAGGCAAAGGGTGGCTATTTGAAGAATCTCAAATATAAAATATATTTTGAATTGTTTAACACTTTCTTGGTTTCTACATAATTCCATATGTGTTATTTCATAGTTTTGATGTCTTCACTATTATTCTACAATGTAGAAAATAGTAACAAATAAAGAAAAACCCTTCAATGAGTAGGTGGGTCCAAACTTTTGACTGGTACTGTATTTCCATACATTTTTCTTCATGCAATTAATCCTTTAAAACAGTTGATGCACTATTTATCAAGCATTTATTTTTTCAAGCATGTTTGCGCACCTTGTGGGTTGATATGCATCTGAAGCAAATGCTGAAGTAGACGCCCGGCAACGTTCTCTAGCGGGTACTTATATGCTGAATGGCCAGGCAGTTCTAGTAGTGATGGACAGTGATCCAAGAGAAGGGGAAAGTAACACAGAATATATGTTATTTTCTCTTTTTGATTCTTTACATAGTAGAATTTAGAGTTTGAGGATCAGCTGTTACCAGACATTAGGAGGTGACCCTGCTTTCCCTTTTTAGCTATTGTGTGGGGATTTGGAACATGCACTCACACTGTGTGGGACTAGGAACCAGGTTAAAACAGGCAGAGCTGACAGGAGAAAGAGAGGCAGAGGTGTCAGGAGAAAGAGAGGCAGAGCTGACAGGGGAAAAAGAGGCAGAGCTGACAGGAGAAAAAGAGGCAGAGCTGACAGGGGAAAGTGAGGCAGAGCTGACAGGAGAAAGAGAGGCAGAGCTGACAGGAGAAAGAGAGGCAGAGCTGACAGGAGAAAGAGAGGCAGAGCTGACAGGAGAAAGAGAGGCAGAGCTGACAGGAGAAAGAGAGGCAGAGCTGACAAGAGAAAGAGAGGCAGAGCTGACAGGAGAAAGAGAGGCAGAGCTGACAGGAGAAAAAGAGGCAGAGCTGACAGGAGTAGGAGAGGCAGAGCTGACAGGAGAAAGAGAGGCAGAGCTGACAGGAGGAAGAGAGGCAGAGCTGACAGGAGGAAGAGAGGCAGAGCTGACAGGAGGAAGAGAGGCAGAGCTGACAGGAGGAAGAGAGGCAGAGCTGACAGGAGGAAGAGAGGCAGAGCTGACAGGAGAAAGAGAGGCAGAGCTGACAGGAGAAAGAGAGGCAGAGCTGACAGGAGAAAGAGAGGCAGAGCTGACAGGAGAAAGAGAGGCAGAGCTGACAGGAGAAAGAGAGGCAGAGCTGACAGGAGAAAGAGAGGCAGAGCTGACAGGAGAAAGAGAGGCAGAGCTGACAGGAGAAAGAGAGGCAGAGCTGACAGGAGTAGGAGGGGCAGAGCTGACAGGAGAAAGAGAGGCAGAGCTGACAGGAGTAGGAGAGGCAGAGCTGACAGGAGAAAGAGAGGCAGAGCTGACAGGAGGAAGAGAGGCAGAGCTGACAGGAGGAAGAGAGGCAGAGCTGACAGGAGGAAGAGAGGCAGAGCTGACAGGAGAAAGAGAGGCAGAGCTGACAAGAGAAAGAGAGGCAGAGCTGACAGGAGAAAGAGAGGCAGAGCTGACAGGAGAAAAAGAGGCAGAGCTGACAGGAGTAGGAGAGGCAGAGCTGACAGGAGAAAGAGAGGCAGAGCTGACAGGAGGAAGAGAGGCAGAGCTGACAGGAGAAAGAGAGGCAGAGCTGACAGGAGGAAGAGAGGCAGAGCTGACAGGAGAAAGAGAGGCAGAGCTGACAGGAGAAAGAGAGGCAGAGCTGACAGGAGAAAGAGAGGCAGAGCTGACAGGAGAAAGAGAGGCAGAGCTGACAGGAGAAAGAGAGGCAGAGCTGACAGGAGAAAGAGAGGCAGAGCTGACAGGAGAAAGAGAGGCAGAGCTGACAGGAGGAAGAGAGGCAGAGCTGACAGGAGGAAGAGAGGCATAGCTGACAGGAGAAAGAGAGGCAGAGCTGACAAGAGAAAGAGAGGCAGAGCTGACAGGAGAAAGAGAGGCAGAGCTGACAGGAGAAAAAGAGGCAGAGCTGACAGGAGTAGGAGAGGCAGAGCTGACAGGAGAAAGAGAGGCAGAGCTGACAGGAGGAAGAGAGGCAGAGCTGACAGGAGAAAGAGAGGCAGAGCTGACAGGAGGAAGAGAGGCAGAGCTGACAGGAGAAAGAGAGGCAGAGCTGACAGGAGAAAGAGAGGCAGAGCTGACAGGAGAAAGAGAGGCAGAGCTGACAGGAGAAAGAGAGGCAGAGCTGACAGGAGAAAGAGAGGCAGAGCTGACAAGAGAAAGAGAGGCAGAGCTGACAGGAGAAAGAGAGGCAGAGCTGACAGGAGAAAGAGAGGCAGAGCTGACAGGAGTAGGAGAGGCAGAGCTGACAGGAGAAAGAGAGGCAGAGCTGACAGGAGGAAGAGAGGCAGAGCTGACAGGAGGAAGAGAGGCAGAGCTGACAGGAGGAAGAGAGGCAGAGCTGACAGGAGAAAGAGAGGCAGAGTTGACAGGAGAAAGAGAGGCAGAGCTGACAGGAGAAAGAGAGGCAGAGCTGACAGGAGAAAGAGAGGCAGAGCTGGCAGGAGGAAGAGAGGCAGAGCTGACAGGAGAAAGAGAGGCAGAGCTGACATTTTTACCACAGCTCAGGGTTAAACTGCATTTGCTCTGAATACTCACCCTCCCCCCTCTCCCTCTCTCTCCCTCCCCCTCTCTCTCTCCCTCTCTCTCTCCCCCTCTCCCTCTCTCCCTCTCCCCCCCTCTCTCTCTCCCTCCCCCTCTCTCTCTCCCTCCCCTCTCTCTCTCTCCCCCGCTCCCTCTCTCTCTCCCTCTCCCCCTCTCTCCCTCTCTCTCTCTCCCTCCCCCTCTCTCTCTCCCTCTCCCTTCAGGCTAGTAAACTGTGGTGATTGAGAACAGTAGCAGAAGACTGGGCAGCTCCCTGGCACTCTCTTGTTTGTGTTTGTGTGTTTACCGGTTCACTTGTCTTCAACTCTCATGTGGCAACAAATAACGTATGGTCTTTGATAGCGTAGTCAGGTGGTACTGAGATAGTAGGTCAGTGTAACAGTAGTGGGAATGGAACATACTGTAGGCCAGTGTAACAGTAGTGGGAATGGAACATACTGTAGGTCAGTGTAACAGTAGTGGGAATGGAACATACTGTAGGCCAGTGTAACAGTAGTGGGAATGGAACATACTGTAGGCCAGTGTAACAGTAGTGGGAATGGAACATACTGTAGGCCAGTGTAACAGTAGTGGGAATGGAACATACTGTAGGTCAGTGTAACAGTAGTGGGAATGGAACATACTGTAGGCCAGTGTAACAGTAGTGGGAATGGAACATACTGTAGGTCAGTGTAACAGTAGTGGGAATGGAACATACTGTAGGTCAGTGTAACAGTAGTGGGAATGGAACATACTGTAGGTCAGTGTAACAGTAGTGGGAATGGAACATACTGTAGGCCAGTGTAACAGTAGTGGGAATGGAACATACTGTAGGTCAGTGTAACAGTAGTGGGAATGGAACATACTGTAGGCCAGTGTAACAGTAGTGGGAATGGAACATACTGTAGGCCAGTGTAACAGTAGTGGGAATGGAACATACTGTAGGCCAGTGTAACAGTAGTGGGAATGGAACATACTGTAGGTCAGTGTAACAGTAGTGGGAATGGAACATACTGTAGGTCAGTGTAACAGTAGTGGGAATGGAACATACTGTCGGCCAGTGTAACAGTAGTGGGAATGGAACATACTGTAGGCCAGTGTAACAGTAGTGGGAATGGAACATACTGTAGGTCAGTGTAACAGTAGTGGGAATGGAACATACTGTAGGTCAGTGTAACAGTAGTGGGAATGGAACATACTGTAGGCCAGTGTAACAGTAGTGGGAATGGAACATACTGTAGGCCAGTGTAACAGTAGTGGGAATGGAACATACTGTAGGCCAGTGTAACAGTAGTGGGAATGGAACATACTGTAGGCCAGTGTAACAGTAGTGGGAATGGAACATACTGTAGGCCAGTGTAACAGTAGTGGGAATGGAACATACTGTAGGTCAGTGTAACAGTAGTGGGAATGGAACATACTGTAGGCCAGTGTAACAGTAGTGGGAATGGAACATACTGTAGGTCAGTGTAACAGTAGTGGGAATGGAACATACTGTAAGCCAGTGTAACAGTAGTGGGAATGGAACATACTGTAGGCCAGTGTAACAGTAGTGGGAATGGAACATACTGTAGGCCAGTGTAACAGTAGTGGGAATGGAACATACTGTAGGCCAGTGTAACAGTAGTGGGAATGGAACATACTGTAGGCCAGTGTAACAGTAGTGGGAATGGAACATACTGTAGGTCAGTGTAACAGTAGTGGGAATGGAACATACTGTAGGCCAGTGTAACAGTAGTGGGAATGGAACATACTGTAGGCCAGTGTAACAGTAGTGGGAATGGAACATACTGTAGGCCAGTGTAACAGTAGTGGGAATGGAACATACTGTAGGTCAGTGTAACAGTAGTGGGAATGGAACATACTGTAGGCCAGTGTAACAGTAGTGGGAATGGAACATACTGTAGGCCAGTGTAACAGTAGTGGGAATGGAACATACTGTAGGCCAGTGTAACAGTAGTGGGAATGGAACATACTGTAGGCCAGTGTAACAGTAGTGGGAATGGAACATACTGTAGGTCAGTGTAACAGTAGTGGGAATGGAACATACTGTAGGCCAGTGTAACAGTAGTGGGAATGGAACATACTGTAGGCCAGTGTAACAGTAGTGGGAATGGAACATACTGTAGGCCAGTGTAACAGTAGTGGGAATGGAACATACTGTAGGCCAGTGTAACAGTAGTGGGAATGGAACATACTGTAGGCCAGTGTAACAGTAGTGGGAATGGAACATACTGTAGGTCAGTGTAACAGTAGTGGGAATGGAACATACTGTAGGTCAGTGTAACAGTAGTGGGAATGGAACATACTGTAGGTCAGTGTAACAGTAGTGGGAATGGAACATACTGTAGGTCAGTGTAACAGTAGTGGGAATGGAACATACTGTAGGCCAGTGTAACAGTAGTGGGAATGGAACATACTGTAGGCCAGTGTAACAGTAGTGGGAATGGAACATACTGTAGGCCAGTGTAACAGTAGTGGGAATGGAACATACTGTAGGTCAGTGTAACAGTAGTGGGAATGGAACATACTGTAGGCCAGTGTAACAGTAGTGGGAATGGAACATACTGTAGGCCAGTGTAACAGTAGTGGGAATGGAACATACTGTAGGCCAGTGTAACAGTAGTGGGAATGGAACATACTGTAGGTCAGTGTAACAGTAGTGGGAATGGAACATACTGTAGGCCAGTGTAACAGTAGTGGGAATGGAACATACTGTTAGGCCAGTGTAACAGTGTTTAATGTAACCTGTATTTAACTAGGCAAGTCAGTTTAAGAACAAATTGTTATTTACAATGACGGCCGAGGAACAGTGGGTTAACTGCCTTGTTCAGGGGCAGACCAATTTTTTTTTACCTTGTCAGCTCTGGTATTCAATCTAGCAACCTTTCAGTTACTGTCCCAACACTCTAACCACTAGGCTACCTGCCACAATAGTGGGACTGGAACATACTGTAGGTAGTATCATTTGTCTCCAAGACCTGGTGTCTAGGGAGGTGTAGTAGTGAATGAGGTAATGCCTGTGGACACACAGTCACACAAACAACAGGAAATGGTCTGGTACTCTATGCTGGTCCTATATAGATCCAAACCCACAGTACTCTATGAAGCCTTGGTGTTAATGTGTGATTGTAGGGCTGTAATGGGAATGGAACACAGAATCCCTCTGGAATGAGATACCCATTCTCAGGCTTTAGTCTCTCTCCCTGTCTTTTTCATTCACTCTGTACTTCTCCTCCTGCCCTCTTTTCAAAACCCCTCATCCGCCTCTTCTAAGCAGCTGTAAGCGTCTCTGAGTCTATCGTGCTGTTCCTCTGCCCCAGAGGAGTTGGTGGTTGAGAGAGGAAGTGGTAAATGAAAGAGGAATAACAGAATTAGCCGTGTTCATAACGAGTGGAGGGGTGGGGAGAGAGAGGTGAAAGAGAAGAGGAGTGTGATGGGGCAGCCCAGCTCCGCCTACACTCTTATCTAGAACCTACAAGGGTTCTTCCCATTTCCCCATACAGTGCCTTCAGAAAGTATTCAGACCCCTTGACTTTTTCCACATTTTGTTACGTTACAGCCTTATTCTAAAATGGATTAAATCGTTTTTTTTCTCTCATAAATCTACACACATTAGCCCATAATGACGAGCAAAAACAGTTTTTTGAATTTTTTTGCAGATGTATAAAAAAAATATATATATATATATATTCCGTCTATATATATATATTACATTTACATAAGTATTCAGACCCTTTACTCAGTACTTTGTTGAAGCACCTTTGACAGTGATTACAGCCTGGAGTCTTCTTGGGTATGATGCTACAAGATTGGCACACCTGTATTTTGGGAGTTTCTCCCATTGATCTCTGCAGATCCTCTCAAGCTCTGTCAGGTTGGATGGGGAGAGTCACGGCACAGCTATGTTCAGGTCTCTCCAGAGATGTTTGATCAGGTTCAAGTCCGTGCTCTGACTGGGCCACTCAAGGACATTCAGAGACTTGTCCTGAAGCCACTCCTGCGTTGTCTTGGCTGTGTGCTTAGGGTTGTTGTCCTGTTGGAAGGTGAACCTTCACCCCAGTCTGAGGTCCTGAGCCCTCTGGAGGAGGTTTTTATCAAGGATCTCTGTACTTTTCTCCGTTCCTCTTTCCCTCGATCCTGACTTGTCTCCCAGTCCCTGCCGCTGAAAAACATCTTCACCGAGGGGATGGTGCCAGGTTTCCTCCAGACGTGACCCTTGCTTGGCATTCAAACCAAAGAGTTCAATCTTGTTTTCATCAGACCAGAGAATGTTGTTTGTCATGGTCTGAGAGGCCTTTAGGTGCCTTTTGGCAAACTCCAAGCAGGCTTTCATGTGCCTTTTACTGAGGAGTGGCTTCCGTCTGGCCACTACCATAAAGGCCTGATTGGTGGAGTGCCGCAGAGATGGTTGTCCTTCTGGAAGGTTCACAGAGGAACTCTGGAGTTCAGGCACAGTGACCATCGGGTTCTTCGTCACCTCCCTGACCAAGGCCCTTCTCCTCCGATTACTAAGTTTGGCCGGGCGGCCAGCTCTTGGAAGAGTCTTGGTGGTTCCAAACTTCTTCTATTTAAGAATGATGGAGGCCACTGTGTTCTTGGGGACCTTCAATGCTGCAGACATTTTTAGTACCCTTCCCTAGATCTGTGCCTCGACACAATCCTGGCTTGGCCTGGTTTTTGCTCTGACATGCACTGCCAACTGTGGGACCTTATATAGATGGATCTGTGCCTTTCCAAATCATGTCCAATCAATTGCATTTACCACAGGTGGACTCCAATCAAGTTGTAGAAACATCTCAAGGATGATCAATGAAACAGGATGCACCTGAGCTCAATTTTGAGTCTCATAGCAAAGGGTCTGAAAACTTACGTAAATAAGGTATTTCTGCTTTTAAGGTTTAATACATTTGCAAAGATTTCTAAACACCTGTTTTCACTTTGTCATTATGGGTTATTGTGTGTAGACATGATGATTTTTATCTATTGTATCCGTTTTAGAATAAGGCTGTAACATAGCAAAATGTGGAAGAAGTCAAGGAGTCTGAAAACTTTCCAAATACACAGTAGGAATAACACTTTTTGGTTCCAGGTAGCACCCTTTTGGTTCCAGGGGTGAACCCTTTTTGGTTCCATGTAGAACCCTTTCCACAGAGGTTCTCCTTTGGGGACAGCTGAAGAACCCCTATGGAACCCTTTTTTCGAAGATTGTATTGTAACAGAGATGGACAGCAAAACACAATAATAATCTTAAAGTAATAAAATAACACATTTATTTGTTTGTTTGGATACATGTTAGCAGTAGCCTTCCTGAACACACAGAGCCCAGCTGAGCCTGGCAGTGGATGTGTGTGCGTATTTGTGTGTTCCTACCTGTGTGATGGGAGAGGGACGGAGAATATTTGGGTTTAAGATACTCAAGCTGTCCCTGCCAGCCCTTAGCCGCCTTCCACTCTAGTTAGGAGGTGAAACCAGAGGGCTGGAAATGGCACTTCCTCTCCCCACAGCCATCCAGTCACAGATCCAGACCAGGCTTAGAGGAGGGTTCTCACTATTTCTCACTGTAGTGTTTTGAGCTGCCAGAGTTGTGTTTGGGTCAGAAGACAAACTGATCTACCAGTTTCACCATTCATCAATGTGTGTATATATCTCTCTCTCTCTCTCTCTCTCTCTCTCTCTCTCTCTGTCTCTCTGTCTCTCTGTCTCTGTCTCTCTGTCTCTCTGTCTCTCTGTCTCTCTGTGTGTCAGTGGTTTCCTCTTTGTAGTATGTAATCCATCACAGCTCGCTAGCAATAGACGAGCCAAAACACTGGCGGGCCATACTCATTCAGACTGTCTGTTAAAACATGTCTGTGTGTGTGTGGGACAGTGCCAGGATCCCCAGCCTAATTGCCTCTCTCCCACAACACAGAGCGATGCCTCATGACAACCAACCACAGTGTGTTTTAACGGGACACATGCATTCATACACACATTCATATACACTCACTGCTGCAGCACAGTACCCGTTTGAGGTTTTATATGCTCCCTGGAGAGAGAGAGAGAGAGAGAGAGAGAGAGAGATGGAGTGTATTTGTGTGTGTGTTTCTTGTCTGTAGTGCTGTGTTATGATCCATGGGGGATATAGATGGTGTGGCAGATCATAGCCTATCTACTATAAACATGTTGTCTCTGTGTGGAGTCAGTTTGGTTTTAAATGTTTTCTAATCCTCTGCTGCGGTTATGGGCCTGCAGCTTATCAATGATTTACTATGGAGGAAGAAAGGGAGGGTAAAGAGATGAGAAAAGGATCAATAGGGAGAGAGAGAGAGAGAGAGAGAGAGAGAGAGAGAGAGAGAGAGAGAGAGAGAGAGAGAGAGAGAGAGAGAGAGAGAGAGAGAGGAGAGAGAGAGAGAGAGAGAGAGAGAGAGAGAGAGAGAGAGAGAGAGAGAGAGAGAGAGAGAGAGAGAGAGAGAGAGAGAGAGAGAGAGAGAGAGAGAGAGACACACACACACAGAGAGAGAGAGAGAGAGACACACACACAGAGAGAGAGAGAGACACACACACACACACAGAGAGAGAGAGAGAGAGAGAGACACACACACAGAGAGAGAGAGAGAGAGACAGAGAGAGAGAGAGAGAGAGAGACACACACACAGAGAGAGAGAGAGAGACACACACACACACAGAGAGAGAGAGAGAGAGAGAGAGAGAGAGAGAGAGACACACACACACACACACACACACACACACACAGAGAGAGAGAGAGAGAGACACACACAGAGAGAGAGAGAGAGAGAGAGAGAGAGAGAGAGAGAGAGAGAGAGAGAGAGAGAGAGAGAGAGAGAGAGAGAGAGAGAGAGAGAGAGAGACACACACACACACACACACACACACACACACACACAGAGAGAGAGAGAGAGAGAGAGAGAGAGAGAGAGAGAGAGAGAGAGAGAGAGAGAGAGAGAGAGAGAGAGAGAGAGAGAGAGAGAGAGAGAGAGAGAGAGAGAGAGAGAGAGAGAGAGAGAGAGAGAGAGAGAGAGAGAGAGAGAGAGAGAGAGAGAGAGAGACACACACACAGAGAGAGAGAGAGAGAGAGAGAGAGAGAGAGACACACACACACAGAGAGAGAGAGAGAGAGAGAGAGAGAGAGAGAGAGAGAGAGAGAGAGAGACACACACACAGAGAGAGAGACAGAGAGAGAGCTATTTGGACCTAAACAGAGAGTACACAGTGGCAGAATACCTGACCACTGTGACTGACCCAAACTTAAGGAAAGCTTTGACTATGTACAGACTCAGTGAGCATAGTCTTGCTATTGAGAAAGGCCGCCGTAGGCAGACCTGGCTGTCAAGAGAAAACCGGCTATGTGCACACTGCCCACAAAACGAGGTGGAAACTGAGCTGCACTTCCTAAACTCCTGCCAAATGAATGAACATATTAGAGACACATATTTCCCTCAGATTACACAGACCCACAAAGAATTCAAAAACAAATCCAATTTTGATAAACTCCCATATCTATTGGGTGAAATACCACAGTGTGCCATCACAGCAGCAATATTTTTGACCTGTTGCCACAAAAAAAGGGCAACCAGTGAAGAACAAACACCATTGTAAATACATCCCATATTTATGTTTATTTATTTTCCCTTTCGTACTTTAACTATGTGCACATCGTTACAACACATAATATGACATTTGAAATGTCTCTGTTCTTTTGGAACATTTGTGAGTAATGATTACTGTTAATTTTTTATTGTTTATTTCACTTTTGTATATTATCTATTTCACTTGCTTTGGCAATGTAAACATATGTTTCCCATGCCAATAAAGCCCCTTGGATTGAATTGAGTGATCCAGAGAGCGAGAGAGCAAGAGAGAGAGAGAGAAACAACAACTAATGGAGCATCATTATTCTAAACCATTAACGTTTCATCCGCTAGCAGCATCACTGGTAAAGGAGATCACTGAGAGGATCAGTGAAGAGTTAGGAGAATATGACTGGAGCGTTATTGTGTCACTGACTTTACAGTGTTCTCTCTTGGTAACACTAAATGTCAACAACTCCAAGTTGATACTGTCGTTTTGTGTTGTGGTTGTTGACATTATGTACAGTACTGCTCATGAATGCAGTATGTATGGGTTATGAATATGTTATGAAGTGCTTATGTAGTCGTAAGTACTCTTCAAATAAAGTTTTAGTCTGGAGTGGTTTAATGATAATTTCTATTTAAATGACATTAGTCTCCCTGGATGTGAAGTGTATGCTACTACAGCCTCTGCCAAGAGGTCTAGACCTTTGTGGCACAGGAGACTGTGTGTTTGCCTTGCAACAGCAGGATTACTGGTTCAAGCCCCGCTCCGGCTCTTCCCCCTCAATCACTTCATATACCAGTGACCTTTGTGTGTGGTGTGAGACTCTTTTCTACTAGTCACAAAGGAACAGTAGTGCCAATTGTGCTGGATAGAAGAGGTTGGAGATAGCTGCTGTTGTTTCACCCTCTTCAACTGTCTGATGCGTGGGACTAGGAAAGGAAGATGGAATCCACCAGCATTCTTTATCTTATGGACTTACAGATTCCATCCAGTCCACTGCCGAGATCACAAGACAAAAGTCTTCAGCTTTTTAGCATTAACTCTGTTTCACAATGGCTGTAAAATCATCTGTGATTCTGAATATCTGCACTTCTATACACGGTTCTAGTGAATCTACTCGCTGTTGAAGTAGCAGAGATACTGTAGTGCTGATGAACTTGGAGCCTTTGGTGTGCGTGGGAATGATACATGTGATTAAATGGCAGCTTGTGACACTGGGACAATTACAGCTTTACATGGTGCCTCAGGAGAACACTAATGTCAGGAGGGGGGAGAGAGGGAGAGAGGAGGGGAGAGAGAGAGGAGGGGAGAGAGAGAGAGAGAGAGAGAGAGAGAGAGGAGGGGAGAGAGAGAGAGAGAGAGAGAGAGGAGAGGAGGGGAGAGAGAGAGAGGAGGGGAGAGAGAGAGGAGGGGAGAGAGAGAGGAGGGGAGAGAGAGAGAGAGGAGGGGAGAGAGAGAGGAGGGGAGAGAGAGCGAGGAGGGGGGAGCGAGAGAGGGGGGAGAGAGAGAGAGGAGGGGGGAGCGAGAGAGGGGGGAGAGAGAGAGGAGGGGAGAGAGAGAGAGGAGGGGAGAGAGAAAGAGGAGGGGAGAGAGAAAGAGGAGGGGAGAGAGAGAGAGGAGGGGAGAGAGAGAGGGAGAGTAGGGGAGAGAGAGAGAGGAGGGGAGAGAGAGAGAGAGAGAGGAGGGGAGAGAGAGAGAGGAGGGGAGAGAGAAAGAGGAGGGGAGAGAGAGAGAGAGAGAGAGAGAGAGAGAGAGAGAGAGAGAGAGAGAGAGGGGGAGAGAGAGAGAAAGAGGAGGGGAGAGAGAGAGAAACAGGAGGGGAGAGAGAGAGAAACAGGAGGGGAGAGAGAGAGAGAAAGAGGAGGGGAGAGAGAGAGAGAAAGAAGAGGGGAGAGAGAAAGAATGAAATAGTCTGGTTAAGAGTAAAGTTGCCAACATTAGCCGTGTCTTTCTGGGGGGGGGTTATCAGACAGACAGACAGCACTGTGGATTAGCTAGCTGATTTGTTGCCTAACATTAGCCAAATAGCTAATCAAATCTCAACAAACGCTCTGTTCAGTTAGCGTCGTGCCATACTGACTGAAGAGAACCTTTAGCTCATAAATCCATCCAATGGAATGACTCTTAGCCGAAGCACAGAACTGTGTAGGCTGTGTGTGAGAGAGAGAGAGAGAGAGAGAGAGAGAGAGAGAGAGAGAGAGAGAGAGAGAGAGAGAGAGAGAGAGAGAGAGAGAGAGAGAGATGAGAAAGAAGACCCTGAAGCTAGTACTTCTAATGTTTTCACAACTTTTACTCAGGGCTAAGTTTACAGAATCTGAAGAGAGGAAACTAGTTACTGAGATCATAACCAAACAGGGAGTCAGCGTTTCCCATACAATTGTAGCTTAGAGAGGCCCAGAAAGTTGATTTGTAGGCAGAAAGTAATCTTGGGAAAACACTGTGTTTGAGCTCACCTGTTGATTGTAGAGGTGTCGTGCCACTGTGCTCCAGAGGATTGCTTTGGTAACATATTAATTTCATCTACGTGGGGGATGAGAAAGATAAGATACAAAGAAGGGGGGACAGAGAGAGAGAGTCCTGCACTCCTGTACTGTAGCTGTCACTCCTCAGAGTAGTCAAGGCCACATGACATGTACAAACACCTCAACCACCTCAACCATCTCAACTTCAATCACCTCAACCTCATCAAGCACCTCAACCTCAACCACCTCAAGCATCTCAACCTCAACCACCTCAAGCATCTCAACCACATCAACCACATCAACCACCTCAACCACATCAACCACATCAACCACCTCAAGCATCTCAACCTCAACCACCTCAACCACATCAACCACCTCAACCACATCAACCACATCAACCACCTCAACCACATCAACCACCTCAAGCATCTCAACCTCAACCACCTCAACCACATCAACCACATCAACCACATCAACCACCTCAACCACATCAACCACATCAACCACCTCAACCACATCAACCACCTCAAGCATCTCAACCTCAACCACCTCAACCACATCAACCACCTCAACCACATCAACCACATCAACCACCTCAACCTCATCAACCACATCAACCACCTCAACCACATCAACCACCTCAAGCATCTCAACCTCAACCACATCAACCACCTCAACCTCATCAACCACATCAACCACCTCAACCTCATCAACCACATCAACCACATCAACCTCATCAACCACATCAACCACCTCAACCTCTTCAACCACCTCAACCACCTCAACCACATCAACCACATCAACCACCTCAACCTCATCAACCTCATCAACCACATCAACCACATCAACCACCTCAACCACCTCAACCACATCAACCTCATCAACCACATCAACCTCATCAACCACATCAACCTCATCAACCTCATCAACCACATCAACCTCATCAACCACCTCAACCTCCTCAACCACCTCAACCACCTCAACCTCCTCAACCACCTCAACCACATCAACCTCCTCAACCACATCAACCACCTCAACCTCCTTAACCTCATCAACCACCTCAACCTCCTCAACCTCATCAACCTCATCAACCACATCAACCTCATCAACCACCTCAACCTCCTCAACCTCCTCAACCACATCAACCTCCTCAACCACATCAACCTCCTCAACCTCATCAACCACCTCAACCTCCTCAACCTCATCAACCACCTCAACCTCCTCAACCTCATCAACTACATCAACCACATCAACCTCCTCAACCACATCAACCTCCTCAACCACATCAACCACCTCAACCACATCAACCTCCTCAACCACATCAACCACCTCAACCTCCTCAACCTCATCAACCACCTCAACCTCCTCAACCACCTCAACCTCCTCAACCTCCTCAACCACATCAACCACATCAACCTCCTCAACCTCATCAACCACCTCAACCTCCTCAACCTCATCAACCACCTCAACCTCCTTAAGCACCTAAATCCTCTATGGCTTTTAGCTCTGTTTCTCCCTGGAGGGAAAAAGAGGGAATGCATTCATAATTATGTTTAAAAACCACTGCTCTTTACTCAACAGAGATTGAATGAATTAATTAATTAATTAATTAATGGGACTGAGCCATTCAGTCCAGGTTTCTTGGGAAAATCATGTATATATATTATGGGACTAGCTCAATATGAGTTTGGTCCTCTGCTCTAACACTGGGTTGAGTTTGTTCCACTATTATTACACTGGGTTGAGTTTGGTCCACTACTATTACACTGGGTTGTCAGTTTGTTCCACTACTATTACACTGGGTTGAGTTTGGTCCACTACTATTACACTGGGTTGAGTTTGTTCCACTACTATTACACTGGGTTGTCCGTTTGGTTCACTACTATTACACCGGGTTGAGTTTGGTCCACTACTACTACACTGGGTTGAGTTTGGTCCACTACTATTACACTGGGTTGAGTTTGTTCCACTACTATTACACTGGGTTGAGTTTGGTCCACTACTATTACACTGGGTTGTCAGTTTAGGAAGAGATACATTCTGTATTAAAATGAGACTTTCTGTGGGCAAATATGCATAGAAGATTTCATTCCATTCAAAAGGGGTGCTGTCAAAAAGTGATTGAATTCAAATGGATTTACAAAGCATCAATGAATAATAGAAAATAAAATGTAACAAAGATTATAAATTGACTTTGAAGACCCAAACAAAACAAACGTAACAAAGGTTGTCTAATCTGAACCCAAACTGTGGTTCTGAACAGAACAGAAAACTCTGGACTGAAGACATTACCTGTTCCTGTGCCTGTCTGTCGGTGTGTGTGTGTGCGTCTCTGTGTGTGTGTGTGTGTGTGTGTGTGTGTGTGTGTGTGTGTGTGTGTGTGTGTGTGTGTGTGTGTGTGTGTGTGTGTGTGTGTGTGTGTGTGTGTGTGTGTGTGTGTGTGTGTGTGCGTCTCTGGGCAGATGCTGGTGAATGTCAGGCATTTAATTAAATTTGTGGCACCGTTGGATCCACTTAGACAGTACATCAGTAGCAGTATAATGCATCACACACACACACATATATACACACACACACACACAACAGAGGACAGTGCTTAGGTGTATTATGTGTGTCTTGATGTGATATTGTCCAGTCAGGTGGTCCGGTGCTGCAAAGAAGGACCTAGAAAAACTGCAGCTGGTCCAGAAAAGAGATTCACGTCTTGCTCTTCACTGTAATCAGAGGGTTAATATTAATACTATACATACCAGTCTCTCTTGGCTAAAAGTAGAGGGGAGACTGACTGCATCACTTCTTGTTTTTAAAAGAAACATTCATTCTAAATTGTTTGCATAGTCAATTTACATACAGCGCTGACACATACACACAAGTACCCCAATAGACATGCCACCAGGGGTCTGATTACATAGAACTCCCTTTCATCAATGATTGCTCAAGTGGTTTAAAAACAAACAGATTAAGCAAGAACTCACCACACAACACCTCTCCCCTATTTGACCTAAATATTGTGTGTATATACAGTCGTGGCCAAAAGTTTTGAGAATGACACAAATATTAATTTTCACAAAGTCTGCTGCCTCAGTTTGTATGATGGCAATTTGCATATACTCCAGAATGTTATGAAGAGTGATCAGAGGAATTGCCATGCAAATTAACTAAATCCCCCCAAAAACATTTCCACTGCATTTCAGCCCTGCCACAAAAGGACCGGCTGACATCATGTCAGTGATTCTCTTGTTTACACAGGTGTGAGTGTTGACGAGGACAAGGCTGGAAATCACTCTGTCATGCTGATTGAGTTCGAATAACAGATTGGAAGCTTCAAAATTGGGTAATGCTTGGAATCATTGTTCTTCCTCTGTCAACCATGGTCACCTGCAAGGAAACACGTGCCGTCATCATTGCTTTGCAAAAAAAGGTCTTCACAGGCAAGGATATTGCTGCCAGTAAGATTGCACCTAAATCAACCATTTATCGGATCATCAAGAACTTCAAGGAGAGCGGTTCAATTGTTGTGAAGAAGGCTTCAGGGCGCCGAAGAAAGTCCAGCAAGTGCCAGGACCATCTCCTAAAGTTGATTCAGCTGCGGGATCGGGGCACCACCAGTACAGAGTTTGCTCAGGAATGGCAGCAGGCAGGTGTGAGTGCATCTGCACACACAGTGAGGCAAAGACTATTGGAGGATGGCCTGGTGTCAAGAAGGGCAGCAAAGAAGCCACTTCTCTCCAGGAAAAACATCAGGGACAGACTGGTATTCTGCAAAAGGTACAGGGATTGGACTGCTGAGGACTGGGTTAAAGTCATTTTCTCTGATGAATCCCCTTTCTGATTGTTTGGGGCATCCAGAAAAAAGCTTGTCCGGAGAAGACAAGGTGAGCGCTACCATCAGTCATGTGTCATGCCAACAGTAAAGCATCCTGAGACCATTCATGTGTGGGGTTGCTTCTCAGACAAGGGAGTTGGCTCACTCACAATTTTGCCTAAGAACACAGCCATGAATATAGAATGGTACCAACACATCCTCCGAGAACAACTTCTCCCAACCATCCAGGAACAGTTTGGTGATGAACAATACCTTTTCCAGCATGATGGAGCACCTTGCCATAAGGAAAAAGTGATAACTAAGTGGCTCGGGGAACAAAACATCGATATTTTTGGTCCATGGCCAGGAAACTCCACAGATCTTAATCCCATTGAGAACTTGTGGTCAATCCTCAAGAGGTGGATGGACAAACAAAAACCCACAAATTCTGACAAACTCCAAGCATTGATTACGCAAGAATGGGCTGCCATCAGTCAGGATGTGGCCCAGAAGTTAATTGACAGCATGCCAGGGCAGATTGCAGAGGTCTTGAAAAGAAGGGTCAACACTGCAAATATTGACTCTTTGCATCAACTTCATGTAATTGTCAATAAAAGCCTTTGACACTTATGAAATGCTTGTAATTATACTTCAGTATTCCATAGTAACATCTGACAAAAATATCTAAAGACACTGAAGCAGCAAACTTTGTGGAAATTAATATTTGTGTAATTCTCAAAACTTTTGGCCACGACTGTACTGTTATGTAGGCTGTGTGTGACGTTGTAAATGTATGAGGTTCTGTCCTTGAGCTGTTCTTGTCTATTAATGTTCTGTGTCTTGTTTTGTGTGGACCCCAGAGGAAGAGTAGCTGCTGCTATCGCAACAGCTAATGGGGATCCTAATCAAATCAAATCAAAACCAAGTGTGTATACATGTGTATATCTAAATGGACAGAGAGTGACGTGTGTGTGTGTGTTAGTGCTGAGCAATTAACCGAAATGTCAGTTATTTTTCGGGTTTTAAAACAACTAATTGACCGACGGCGGTTCAATTGTTGGAATTCCATCTCCTTCAATTATTTTCCTGTGAGCTCAATGCGCACATTGCGTAGTTTCTCTAAACATAAATCAGATCAAGCCCAAACTGTGCGATGTAGTAGGGAGTTGTAGATTCCGACAGGACAAAATTCGACATAGTTAAGCGCCAAAAACGTTGTAATTAACTACAATGGTCATAATCTGTTGTGGTGCCTGTATGTTTCTTCTACACCTGCAACGTCAGGTTAGTGGCGGCCAGACCCGGAGAGAAGAACGCTCAATGGAGAGGGATAGAAAGCAGTTGCTTCGCGAGGTATCTGTACCTGAAAATACATCATCTAAGTGCTTGATAGTTGTTATTCAGCAGTCATAATATTATGACGTATTTACTTTGAAGAACTACTAAAATAGTGATTTTGTCAGACAGCGTAGACAGCAGCTCTATAGACATGAGATGATGACGTGGAATGAAATAATAAATTCATCAAATTAAACTAATGTAATATAAACAACAACTGAAATATTGAATTAAAGTAATGTGAATAAATGAAGGTTAATAAGTGATAAACAGTAATGGACAGTCCCTACCATCATGAGACTTGAATTAATAGTTTTATTCTGTGTTGTTACAGCATTCAACCCACATAATGCATAGTTCATTTAATGTAAAAAAAATAATAATCTAAACCGAAATCGGTTATATATTTTAAAATTATTTTTATGAAACTGAACCGACCACAAAATGCACTAATCGCTCAGCACTAGTGTGTGTGTGTGTGTGTGTGTGTGTGTGTGTGTGTGTGTGTGTGTGTGTGTGTGTGTGTGTCACACCTAGGAGAAACATGTGTTTGTACTATTCACTCAGTATACACCGAGTGGACAAAACATTAGGAACACCTGCTCTTTCTATGACAGACTGACCAGGTGAATCCTGGTGAAAGCTATGATCCCTTATTGATGTCACCTGTTAAATCCACCAATCAGTGTAGATGAAGGTAAGGAGACAGGTTAAATAAGGATTTTTAAGCATTAAGGCAACTGAGACATGGATTGTGTATGTATGCTATTCAGAGGGTGAATGGACAAGATAAAATATTTAATTGCCTTGTAATGGGGTATGGTAGTATGTGCCAGGCACACCAGTTTGAGTGTTTCAAGATCTGCAACGCTGCTGAGTTTTTCATGCTCAACAGTTTCCCGTGTGTATCAAGGATGGTCCTCCACCCAAAGGACATCCAGCCAACTTGACACAACTGTGGGAAGTATTGGAATCAACATCGGCCAGCATCGACACCTTATAGAGTCCATGCCCTGATGATCAAATCAGGTGTTCTTAATGTTTTGTACACTCAGTGTATATCATCTCTCTGTATGTGTGATTGGTTCTCACAACTACACAGCACATACTGTATATGATTGGATGCTGCTGTGTGAGGAGAGAGAGAGAGAGAGACAGCCGGACAGACAGCGAGAGAGAGCAAGAGAGACAGAGAAAGACAGAGAGCGAGAGAGACAGAAAGAGACAGAGCAAGAGAGACAGAGAGAGAGAGACAGAGAGAGGCAGCGAGAGAGACAGAAAGAGATAGAGGGAGACAGAGAGAAGGAGACTGAGAGAAGGAGACAGAGAGAGAGGTGAAAATAGACAGTCACGACTCTTCATTCAGCCTCAGATGCTGCTCTGTTGCTTTGATGTGCACACACACACACACACACACACACACACACACACACACACACACACACACACACACACACACACACACCACAAAATCTCTTTCCTCTGATGACCTCACAGGATTAACAGAGTGCTTCTTTCAATGCACAGTGTATACACACACACACACACACATACACACATCCCAAGGCCTCTCAATTTAGACGTGGTTAACTCTCACTCAAATATAACCTCAACGTTCTCTCTCTTTCTGTTCTTTTCTCATTAGTCATTGCAGCATCTCTTCACAGCAGGAGCCCTGATATGTGTGTACAGCATCGTGTGCGTGTGCGTGTGCGTGTGCGTGTGCGTGTGCGTGCGTGCGTGCGTGTGCGAGCGCAGGGGCGAACTGTGTGTGTGTGTGTGCAGGGGCGAACTGTGTGTGTGTGTGTGTGTGTGTGTGTGTGTGTGTGTGTGTGTGTGTGTGTGTGTGCGTGTGCGCGCGCGCGCGCGCGCGAACGCAGGGGCGAACTTTGACTATAGGACCTAGGCCTTCAGAGGGACTATAACTCTTCCAATACGTTGTATCAAACCCCAACATCTAGAAAATAACAGAAAACATAGCATCACTTAAAGCGCCCGACATTATATCCTCTGTAGTCAGACCATTGTAGTTCTAGTGAAGGAGGAGCAATGATTTATGATGGCATTATGAATGAATCAAACAGGCCTGGCCGCGCTTTGGGCTGCTACACATACAGAGACAGAACCGGCATGGACACGACATGACATACAGCATAAAATAATGCAATGTTTACACAACTATCACACAACTATCACCAATAGCGACAACAACAGTGTCACATCAAAGGCTCCTGACGCTGAAGGAGAGCCATGGCTGATAGACAGGAAGGAGACAGCTGTCACACAGCATCAAATAGTGTTAGAAAAAGCAGGCCATTCCCTCCACTAGGCCCCATGAAATCATACCAGTACAAAAGCACAACCATTTCATGTCCAAAAGGAAATTCAACTGAAATGTGTCTTCCAAATTTAACCGGACCCCGTTAGTAGCGTCAGCGTGGGAAAACTACTGCAAATTTAACCGGACCCCGTTAGTAGCGTCAGCGTGGGAAAACTACTGCAAATTTAACCGGACCCCGTTAGTAGCGTCAGCGTGGGAAAACTACTGCAAATTTAACCGGACCCCGTTAGTAGCGTCAGCGTGGGAAAACTACTGCAAATTTAACCGGACCCCGTTAGTAGCGTCAGCGTGGGAAAACTACTGCAAATTTAACCGGACCCCGTTAGTAGCGTCAGCGTGGGGAAACTACTGCTTGCGGATTATTTTCTCTTGCGCTCTCTTCTTCTTTTTCAAGGTTTCATGGCAGACTACAATCTATTAGTGTATTGCTGCCACCTACTGTATTGGCTTTATGTAGGCCCGCGGACCAATGTAAAAAAAAATATATATATAATTACATTTATTTAGGAACTTAGTCGTGGTCCCAATTTACTGTTGAGAGTTAGAATAATAGAATACACAAGGTGCAATTTTTTTTTTTAACCACTCAATTAGTCCATGTCAGCAAATTTATTTTTGGGGGGGTAAGTTAGTCTAGCTGTCACAATTCCGATGGTGAAAATGAAGGAGTCAGGTGCAGAGAGCAGGGAAATAATGATCAAGTGGAAATTTATTATTTCACCCAGAAATAATCTCTGAAGCGGCTACGCCACACAAACAACGGGCGCGTCAAAATTACTGTCCAACATAAATAGGACCGAATCCACTATACAAAAAACACCACCACAACAAACAGAATAAACAAGCCCGCACAAAAGTCGGTGGGCCAACTGGGTTTAAATAACCCCCTACCCTAAACACAAAACAGGTGATACCAATTAGACAAACCTAAATGAAAACAGAAAAGGGGATCGGTGGCAGCTAGTAGACCGGAGACGACGACCGCCGAGCGCCGCCCGAACGGGAAGAGGCACCATCCTCGGCGGGATTCGTAACAGTACCCTCCTCCCGACGCGCGGCTCCCGCAGCACGCCGACCCCGGCCTCGAGGACGACCCGGAGGGCGAGGAGCAGGGCGATCCGGATGGAGGCGATGAAAGTCCCTCAAGAGGGACGGATCCAAAATGTCCCCCACCGGTACCCAGCATCTCTCCTCCGGACCGTACCCCTCCCAGTCCACGAGGTACTGCAGGCCCCTCATCCGGCGTCTCGAGTCCAGGATAGTTCATACCACGTACGCCGGGGACCCCTCGATGTCAAGAGGGGGCGGAGGGACCTCCGGCACCTCATTATCCTGAAGGGGACCAGCTACCACCGGCCTGAGGAGAGACACATGAAACGAGGGGTTAATACGATAATAAGAGGGAAGTTGTAACCTATAACACACCTCGTTTATCCTCCTCAGGACTTTAAATGGCCCCACACACTGCGGCCCCAGCTTCCGGCAGGGCAGGCGGAGGGGCAGGTTTCGGGCCGAGAGCCAGACCCTGTCCCCTGGTGCGAACACAGGGGCCTCACTGCGGTGGCGGTCAGCGCTCCTCTTCTGCCGTTCACTGGCCTGCCTGAGAGAGTCCTGGACTGCCCGCCAGGTCTCTCTAGAGCGCTGTACCCACTCCTCCACCGCAGGAGCGTCGGTCTGGCTCTGATGCCACGGAGCCAGGACCGGCTGGTACCCCAGTACACATTCGAAGGGCGACATGTTCGTTGATGAGTGGCGGAGTGAGTTCTGGGCCAACTCCGCCCACGGGACGTACCTTGCCCACTCTCCTGGCCGGTCCTGGCAATACGACCTCAGAAACCTACCCACTTCCTGGTTCACTCTTTCCACCTGCCCATTACTTTCGGGGTGATACCCAGAGGTGAGGCTGACCGAGACCCCCAGACGCTCCATAAACGCCCTCCACACCCGGGACGTGAACTGGGGACCTCGATCAGATACGATGTCCTCCGGCACCCCGTAATGCCGGAAGACGTGGGTAAATAGAGCCTCCGCAGTCTGTAGGGCCGTAGGGAGACCAGGCAATGGGAGGAGACGACAGGACTTAGAGAACCGATCCACAACGACCAGAACGGTAGTGTTCCCCTGAGATGGAGGAAGATCAGTCAAAAAATCTACCGAGAGATGAGACCATGGCCGTTGTGGAACCGGGAGGGGTTGTAACTTCCCTCTCGGTAGGTGCCTAGGAGCCTTACTCTGAGCGCATACCGAGCAGGAGGAGACATAGAGTCTCACGTCCTTAGCCAAGGTGGGCCACCAGTATTTCCCCCTAAGACCCCGCACTGTCCTCTCAATCCCCGGATGACCCGAAGAAGGTAGTGTGTGAGCCCACCGAATCAATCGATCACGGACACCAAGCGGTACGTACCTAAGGCCAGTCGGACACTGGGACGGCACAGGTTCTACCCTCAACGCCCGCTCGATGTCCGCGTCCACCTCCCATACCACCGGGGCCACCAGACAAGAGGCGGGAAGGATGGGAGTCGGATCGATGGGCCGGTCATCCGTGTCATAGAGACGAGACAGCGCGTCGGCCTTAGTGTTGAGGGAACCTGGTCGGTAAGAGATCGTGAATCTAAAGCGAGTAAAGAACATGGCCCACCTAGCCTGACGCGGATTCAGTCTCCTCGCCTCTCGGATATACTCCAGATTGCGGTGGTCAGTCCAGATGAGGAAAGGGTATTTAGCCCCCTCAAGCCAGTGTCTCCACACCTTCAGGGCTTTTACCATAGCTAGTAACTCCCGGTCCCCCACATCATAGTTCAGCTCCGCCGGACCCAGCTTCTTAGAAAAGAAAGCACAGGGACGGAGCTTCGGTGGCGTGCCCGAGCGCTGTGATAGCACGGCTCCAACACCAGCCTCGGACGCATCCACCTCCACTATGAACGCTAATGAAGGGTCCGGATGCGCCAACACGGGAGCCTCAGTAAACCGTGCCTTCAACTGGTTGAAGGCTCCCTCTGCCTCGGCCGACCACCGTAGACGCACCGGCCCCCCCTTCAGCAGTGAGGTAATGGGTGCCGCCACTTGGCCAAAACCCCGGATAAACCTCCGGTAGTAATTGGCAAACCCTAAAAACCGCTGCACCTCCTTTACCGTGGTCGGAGTCGGCCAATTACGCACGGCGTTAACGCGGTCACTCTCCATCACCACCCCTGAGGTGGAAATGCGATAACCCAGGAAGGAAACGGCTTGTTTGGAGAACACACATTTCTCAGCCTTGACGTATAGGTCATGCTCCAGCAGCCGCCCAAGGACCTTGCGCACCAGGGAGACATGCGCGGCGCGTGTGGCAGAATAGATCAAGATGTCATCAATATACACTACCACACCCTGCCCGTGCAAGTCCCTGAGAATCTCATCTACAAAGGATTGGAAGACGGCTGGAGCATTCTTTAACCCATACGGCATGACGAGGTACTCATAGTGGCCTGATGTGGTACTAAATGCTGTTTTCCACTCGTCTCCTCCCCGAATACGCACCAGATTATACGCGCTCCTGAGGTCCAGTTTTGTGAAAAAACGTGCTCCGTGGAATGATTCCACCGCCGTAGCGATGAGAGGTAGCGGATAACTAAATCCCACTGTGATTGAATTTAGACCTCGATAATCAATGCACGGATGCAGTCCTCCCTCCTTTTTTCTCACAAAAAAGAAACTCGAGGAGGCGGATGACATGGAGGGCCGAATGAACCCTTGTCTCAGAGCTTCCGTGACATATGTCTCCATAGCCAACGTCTCCTCCTGTGACAATGGGTACACATGACTCCTGGGAAGTGCAGCGTTCTCCTGGAGGTTTATCACGCAATCCCACCGTCGATGAGGTGGTAATTTGGTCGCTTTTTTCTTACTAAAAGCGATAGCCAAATCGGCATATTCTGGGGGAATGCGCACAGTGGAAACCTGGTCTGGACTCTCCACCGACGTGGCACCGATGGAAACTCCCACACACCTACCTGAACACTCCTCTGACCACCCCTGAAGAGCTCCCTGTCTCCAGGAAATGAGGGGATTGTGAATGGCTAGCCAGGGAACCCCCAACACCACTGGAAACCCAGGTGAATCAATAAGGTAGAAACTAATCTGCTCCCTATGATCCCCCTGCGTTACCATGTCCAGCGGAATCGTGGCCTCCCTGATCAGCCCTGACCCTAACGGTCGGCTATCTAAGGAGTGCACAGGGAAAGGTGGGTCTATCTGCACCAGCGGAATACCCAACTTACGGGCGAGTCCGCGATCCATAAAACTCCCAGCTGCGCCTGAGTCTACTAGCGCCTTATGCTGGAGAGAGGGGAAAAACGCAGGGAAAAAAATAACCAAAAACATGTGACCGACAGGAAGCTCTGGGTGAGTCTTGTGCCTACTCACCTGGGGTGACCGAGAAGTATTCCGCCTGCCATCTCTACTCCCAGAGGCACTCCTCCAGCACCGGTCCGAAGTGTGTCCTCTTCGGCCACAATAGGTGCAAAAGAAGCCACCTCCTCCGGCCCCCCTAGATGCAGCCCCTCCCAACTCCATCGGAGTGCTGGGAGGGGGAACTGACAGGACCCCCTCTGAACGCACGCGGGCAGCTAGCAGGTTGTCCAGTCGTATTTACATGTCAATAAGCTCATCGAGGGAGAGTGTAGTGTCTCGACAAGCTAGCTCCCGACGGACGTCCTCCCGAAGGCTACATCGGTAATGGTCCATCAGGGCCCTGTCATTCCACCCCGCACCAGCAGCCAAGGTCCGGAACTCCAACGCGAAGTCTTGCGCACTCCTCGTCTCCTGTCTGAGGTGGAACAGTCGCTCACCCACCGCTCGGCCCTCCTGAGGGTGGTCAAATACGGCCCGAAAGCGGCGGGTGAACTCTGGGTAGTGGTCTCGAACCGAGTCTGGGCCGTTCCAGACCGCGTTAGCCCATTCCAGGGCTCTACCCGTCATACAGGAGATGAGGAGGCTAACACTCTCCTCTCCCGAGGGAGTCGGATGAACAGTAGCCAAGTAGAGCTCCAACTGGAGCAAAAAACCCTGGCACCCAGCCACCGCTCCGTCGTACTCCCTCGGGAGCGCGAGACGCAACGCGCCTGAACCAGGAGCTGACGTGGAAGGAGTAGGTTGCGACGTCCGTGAAGGAGCTGGGGTAGACGTCGGGAAACCACTCCTCTCCCATCGCTCCATCCTCTCCATCATCATGTCTATCGCCGACCCAATCCGATGGAGAACGGCGGTGTGATGGAGGACACGCTCCTCCATCGATGGAAGAGGGGTGGTTGCTGCTTCTGCTGACTCCATGGGATGGTGCGGGCTTCTGTCACAATTCCGATGGTGAAAATGAAGGAGTCAGGTGCAGAGAGCAGGGGAATAATGATCAAGTGGAAATTTATTATTTCACCCAGAAATAATCTCTGAAGCGGCTACGCCACACAAACAACGGGCGCGTCAAAATTACTGTCCAACATAAATAGGACCGAATCCACTATACAAAAAACACCACCACAACAAACAGAATAAACAAGCCCGCACAAAAGTCGGCGGGCCAACTGGGTTTAAATAACCCCCTACCCTAAACACAAAACAGGTGATACCAATTAGACAAACCTAAATGAAAACAGAAAAGGGGATCGGTGGCAGCTAGTAGACCGGAGACGACGACCGCCGAGCGCCGCCCGAACGGGAAGAGGCACCATCCTCGGCGGGATTCGTAACACTAGCGGCCAGCTATCTAAACTTGTAGTAAGCATGGTCGAATTACTGGCCAGGGTGGGACCCATCGATCATCAGTTATCATTTCAACAACTACACATTTTTCTCTCCGCCCCATGGCAAAATTAGTAGAATTGCATGAAATGAGTTATAAAATTGCTAAATCTTCTCTCTACTCCTTTTCAAAATGTATACAATTACAGAAAACTTGCTTTAAAACTGCAACATTTTCTCTACTCCCCATGGCAAAATGTGCAGATAAAAAAAAAAATCTTCGCTGTCATGGGGGGGCTGCTAAAAGGTTTTCCTTGCAAGGTGGGGGGGGTGCGCAGACCCATGAGCCACTGTGGCCCCTCATGATGATCAAGTCAAAATGTGATTGGTTCATTCCACTGTCACTCCAAAATTCTGCTCTAATACAGTTGAATGGCAGAGGCCTTCTGTCCAGCTTCTGAAGGCCTAGCCGATGGCTGGCTGAGCTAACTAGATTTTTCTACCCTGATTGGATAATTTTTTCTATTCAGTATTAACCCTTCTCTTTCCAACACAAAATGAAGAGATGAAATCAGAAAATTATTACAATTATTGTAAAGATTAAATAGAAATTAAAATGAAATGTAATAAACAAATGTATACTTTAATAATCCTTAGCCCTAGAAGGCCCGGCCGGTTCCCCACTGTGTGTGTGTGTGTGTGTGTGTGTGTGTGTGTGTGTGTGTGTGTGTGTGTGTGTGTGTGTGTGTGTGTGTGTGTGTGTGTGTGTGTGTGTGTGTGTGTGTGTGTGTGTGTGTACAGTTGATATGCATGTGTAATTGCAGAACTGAGTCAACGAGTCAACGAGAGAGAAGGGGAGAGAGAGAAGGAGAGAGAGAGAGAGAGAGAGAGACCACATGACAAACAACATTGGACACTTTATGGAACACAAAGCCTTCACTATCTCATCCTGGAATATCCAAGGCCTGAGGTCACCTGTCTTTGGCCTAAAGTGCAGGAACCTGGACTTCACCAAAGAAATCAGAAATACAGACATTGTCATCCTACAAGAAACATGGTATAGAGGAGATGGACCCACTGGTTTCCCTCTAGGTTACAGAGGGCTGGTAGTCCCATTCACGAAACGACCAGGTGTGAAACAGGGAAGAGACTCAGGGGGTATGCTAATTTGGTATAGTGCAAACTCACTCTATTAAATAAATCAAAACAGGAACATTTTACATTTGGTTAGAATTATATCTATTTTTTTATCTCAACAAAGAAAAATGTCCTCCTGTGTGCTACCCACTAGAATCCCCATAGGGACTCCTATGTACACTTATAGCTCATCTCTTGGCAGTAGTACTGTGGACTACTTTATCACTGACCTCAACCCAGAGTCTCTCAGAGCGTTCACAGTCAGCCCACTGACAGCCCTATCAGCAAAATCAGTCTACTTGAACAGAGCAATACTCAATCTGTCACGGCCATTGTTCAAGGAAGACCAAGGTGCAGCGTAGTAGGCGTACATTTTATTTTATTTGTTCAAATGTCGCCAACAAAACAATAAATAACAAAAACGACCGTGAAGCTTACAGGGCATAAGTGCCACTAACAAAGACAACTTCCCACACTGAAAAGAGGGAAAAGGGCTACCTAAGTAGGGTTCCCAATCAGAGACAACGATATTAACCATACCCGGACAAAACATAGAAATACCAAATCATAGAAAACAAAAACATAGAATGCCCACTCCAAATCACACCCTGACCAAACCAAATAGAGACATAAAAAGGCTCACTAAGGTCAGGCCGTGACACAATCATGAGGCATCAAAGGCAAAGGAACTGAATAATATCAAGAAATGCTATAGATGGAAGGAAAGTAGAGTGAAAACCTACCAAAAAACAATTAGGCAACAACAAATTAAATCCCTTTTAGACAACTTCCTGGACAAAACGTTCCACAAAATGAACAATGACAAATGGTTTGATGAAGAATACAAGAACCTAAGAAAGAAATTGAGAAACCTGTCCAACCCAAAAAAACATAGAGACCAGGGAATCCTGAGTCTACGCCTTCACCTAAAACAATACAGAAATACACTATGGAAAAAGAAGGAACAGCACGTCAGAAATCAGATCAATGTATGAACCACTCCAATCTTTTTGGCCCAATAATAAAGAACAAAGAGCAAAAACATATACATGAGCAAATACAAAATCTTTGAATCAACTATTAAAGACTACCAGAACCCACTGGATTCTCCAATTACATTGATGAACTACATGACAAAATACAAACCCTCCAACCCAAAAAGGCCTGTGGTGTTGATGGTATCCTCAATGATAAATGATAAAATATACAGACCACAAATTCCAATTGGCTATACTTTTAAAGAACCCATTGCCCTTTATGGTTGTGAGTTCTGGGGTCCGCTCACCAACCAACAATTCACAAAATGGGACAAACACCAAATTGAGACCTGACCACTGTGACTGACCCAAAATTAAGGAAATCTTTGACTATGTACAGACTCAGTGATAATAGCCTTGCTATTGAGAAAGGCCGCTGAAGGCAGACCTGGCTCCCAAGAGAAGACAGGCTATGTGCACACTGCCCACATAATGAGGTGGAAACTGAGTTGCACTTCCTAATCTCCTGCCAAATGTATGACCATATTAGAGACACATATTTCCTTCAGATTACACAGACCCACAAAGAATTCAAAAACAAATAACATTTTGATAAACTCCTATATCTATGGGGTGAAATACCACAGCAGCAAGATTTGTGACCTGTTGCCATAAGAAAAGGGTAACCAGTGAAGAAACAACACCATTGTAAATATAAAATAAAATAAAATGTTATTAGTCACATGCGCCAAATACACCTTACAGTGAAATGCTTACTTTCGAGCCCCTAACCAACAATGCAGTTGGAAAAAATACGGATAAGAATAAGAAATACAAGTAATAAATGTAGTTAAAGAGCAACAGTAAAATAACAATAGTGACACTATATACAGGGTTGTACTGGTTCAGAGTCAATGTGCCGGGGGGGGGGGCACCGGTTAGTTGAGGTAATATGTACATGTAGGTAGAGTTATTACAGTGACTATGCATAGATGATAACAATATTAATAAGCCTATGTTTCCCATGCCAATAAAGCCCCTTGAATTGAATTGATTTGAGAGAGAGAGAGAGAAGGAGAGAGAGAAGGAGAGAGAGAGAGAGAGAGAGAAGGAGAGAGAGCAATAGGGAGAGTTACTACCAGACTGTTTTGGCCCATTTGCCACAAGTAGAATCGAGGGATAGAAAAAAAGAAGTGACCTTCTTACCCTCCTCCCCTCTCCTCCTCCTCCCCACATCCCCCCCTCATCTTCCCTCTGTAACCTGTGTTAATGATACTGCTATCTACTCTCTGTTCATTAGCATATGACCTCTGACCTCTAATGGACCGTGACTTGTGAGCTATACAGACAGAGCGACACTCCTCTAACTAATGGTATAGGCTGTTAGTGTGTGTGTGTGTGTGTGTGGGGGGGGGGGGGGGGGGTTAGTAGTACTGGCTGGTTCTTAGATAGCTCTAATGGTGTTACAGAACTACACTCACTGACAGGGAAGTATGTTAACCTTCACTTTGTCTGCTGGATAGATCTCTCTCTCAAACACAGTCAGACACACACACACCATCGTCGTCATCATCACCATCATAATCAAGACAGGGGTGAGTGGTGGCCGTTACAACTAGAGGTTACAGTGTAGACAGTTATCGTAGCAATGAGCAGGTGAAATGACAGGCTAATGATCCCTGCTACATTGTGTTCATTAAGGTGAAAGGTCATGGCCTTTCCTACATGTGTGTTACATGTATGAGAGTTGAGCTAAGACCTTCCTACCTGTATGTTACTATTGGAGTAGAGCTTCCTACCTGTGTGTTACTATGGGAGTAGAGCTTCCTACCTGTGTATTACTATGTGAGTAGAGCTTCCTACCTGTGTGTTACTATGGGAGTAGAGCTTCCTACCTGTGTGTTACTATGTGAGTAGAGCTTCCTACCTGTGTGTTACTATGGGAGTAGAGCTTCCTACCTGTTTGTTACTATGTGAGTAGAGCTTCCTACCTGTGTGTTACTATGTGAGTAGAGCTTCCTACCTGTTTGTTACTATGTGAGTAGAGCTTCCTACCTGTGTGTTGCTATGGGAGTGTGTGTTACTATGGGAGAGTGTGTTACTATAGGAATAGAGCTTCCTACCTGTGTGTTTACTATGGGAGTGTGTTACTATGGAAGTGTGTATTACTATGGGAGTAGAGCTTCCTACCTGTGTGTTTACTATGGGAGTAAAGCTTCCTACCTGTGTGTTTACTATGGGAGTAGAGCTTCCTACCTGTGTGTTACTATGTGAGTAGAGCGTCCTACCTGTGTGTTACTATGTGAGTAGAGCTTCCTACCTGTGTGTTGCTATGGGAGTGTGTGTTACTATGGGAGAGTGTGTTACTATGGAATAGAGCTTCCTACCTGTGTGTTTACTATGGGAGTGTGTTACTATGGAAGTGTGTATTACTATGGGAGTAGAGCTTCCTACCTGTGTGTTTACTATGGGAGTAAAGCTTCTTACCTGTGTGTTTACTATGGGAGTGTGTTACTATGGAAGTGTGTATTACTATGGGAGTAGAGCTTCCTACCTGTGTGTTTACTATGGGAGTGTGTGTTACTATGGGAATAGAACTTCCTACCTGTGTGTTTACTATGGGAGTGTATTACTATGGGAGTGTGTATTACTATCATTTACATTTATTTAACATTTACATTTAAGTCATTTAGCAGACGCTCTTATCCAGAGCGACTTACAAATTGGTGCATTCACCTTATGATATCCAGTGGAACAACCACTTTACAATAGTGCATCTAAATCTTTTAAGGGGGGGGGGGGTTAGAAGGATTACTTTATCCTATCCTAGGTATTCCTTAAAGAGGTGGGGTTTCAGGTGTCTCCGGAAGGTGGTGATTGACTCCGCTGACCTGGCGTCGTGAGGGAGTTTGTTCCACCATTGGGGTGCCAGAGCAGCGAACAGTTTTGACTGGGCTGAGCGGGAACTGTACTTCCTCAGAGGTAGGGAGGCGAGCAGGCCAGAGGTGGATGAACGCAGTGCCCTTGTTTGGGTGTAGGGCCTGATCAGAGCCTGAAGGTACGGAGGTGCCGTTCCCCTCACAGCTCCGTAGGCAAGCACCATGGTCTTGTAGCGGATGCGAGCTTCAACTGGAAGCCAGTGGAGAGAGCGGAGGAGCGGGGTGACGTGAGAGAACTTGGGAAGGTTGAACACCAGACGGGCTGCGGCGTTCTGGATGAGTTGTAGGGGTTTAATGGCACAGGCAGGGAGCCCAGCCAACAGCGAGTTGCAGTAATCCAGACGGGAGATGACAAGTGCCTGGATTAGGACCTGCGCCGCTTCCTGTGTGAGGCAGGGTCGTACTCTGCGAATGTTGTAGAGCATGAACCTACAGGAACGGGTCACCGCCTTGATGTTAGTTGAGAACGACAGGGTGTTGTCCAGGATCACGCCAAGGTTCTTAGCACTCTGGGAGGAGGACACAATGGAGTTGTCAACCGTGATGGCGAGATCATGGAACGGGCAGTCCTTCCCCGGGAGGAAGAGCAGCTCCGTCTTGCCGAGGTTCAGCTTGAGGTGGTGATCCGTCATCTACACTGATATGTCTGCCAGACATGCAGAGATGCGATTCGCCACCTGGTTATCAGAAGGGGGAAAGGAGAAGATTAATTGTGTGTCGTCTGCATAGCAATGATAGGAGAGACCATGTGAGGATATGACAGAGCCAAGTGACTTGGTGTATAGTGAGAATAGGAGAGGGCCTAGAACAGAGCCCTGGGGGACACCAGTGGTGAGAGCACGTGGTGCGGAGACAGATTCTCGCCACGCCACCTGGTAGGAGCGACCTGTCAGGTAGGACGCAATCCAAGCGTGGGCCGCGCCGGAGATGCCCAACTCGGAGAGGGTGGAGAGGAGGATCTGATGGTTCACAGTATCAAAGGCAGCCGATAGGTCTAGAAGGATGAGAGCAGAGGAGAGAGAGTTAGCTTTAGCAGTGCGGAGCGCCTCCGTGACACAGAGAAGAGCAGTCTCAGTTGAATGGCTAGTCTTGAAACCTGACTGATTTGGATCAAGAAGGTCATTCTGAGAGAGATAGCAGGAGAGCTGGCCAAGGACGGCACGTTCAAGAGTTTTGGAGAGAAAAGAAAGAAGGGATACTGGTCTGTAGTTGTTGACATCGGAGGGATCGAGTGTAGGTTTTTTCAGAAGGGGTGCAACTCTCGCTCTCTTGAAGACGGAAGGGACGTAGCCAGCGGTCAAGGATGAGTTGATGAGCGAGGTGAGGTAAGGGAGAAGGTCTCCGGAAATGGTCTGGAGAAGAGAGGAGGGGATAGGGTCAAGCGGGCAGGTTGTTGGGCGGCCGGCCGTCACAAGACGCAAGATTTCATCTGGAGAGAGAGGGGAGAAAGAGGTCAAAGCACAGGGTAGGGCAGTGTGAGCAGAACCAGCGGTGTCGTTTGACTTAGCAAACGAGGATCGGATGTCGTCGACCTTCTTTTCAAAATGGTTGACGAAGTCATCCGCAGAGAGGGAGGAGGGGGGGGGAGGGGGAGGAGGATTCAGGAGGGAGGAGAAGGTGTCAAAGAGCTTCCTAGGGTTAGAGGCAGATGCTTGGAATTTAGAGTGGTAGAAAGTGGCTTTAGCAGCAGAGACAGAAGAGGAAAATGTAGAGAGGAGGGAGTGAAAGGATGCCAGGTCCGCAGGGAGGCGAGTTTTCCTCCATTTCCGCTCGGCTGCCCGGAGCCCTGTTCTATGGGAGTAGAGCTTCCTACCTGTGTGTTACTTTGGGAGTGTTTCGCTATGGGAGTGTGTATTACTATGGGAGTAGAGCTTCCTACCTGTGTGTTACTATGGGAGTGTGTGACTATGGGAGTAGAGCTTCCTACCTGTGTGTTACTCTGGGAGTGTGTTACTATGGAAGTGCATGTTACTAAGGGAGTGTGTTACTATGGGACTATGTTTTACTATGGGAGTAAAGTTAAGAGCTTAGACAGAAGTAGTGTAAGAAGTAGTGTTGTCTCGATACCAGGATTTTTACTTCGATACCGATACCAGGTTTAGTATCATAAGACTTGATACCATCACGATACTCTATATCAAAACGATACCACGGCAAAAAATGAGGCATATTAGCCAAAGTCACAGAATTGTACTCGATCCAGACAGATGAACTCAGTTACCGCTCAGTTCAATCGTTGGGCATAATTGTGAACGACCGTCTCGGTTCAGTCTTATGTAGCAAAATTTGAAATTGTGTTTTTTACATTGGATAAAAGTAGAGACTCAGAGAAAATGGTATATCAAACACTGCAGTTGAGGAACAATGGGAAAGTAATTCTGCTTTGAAAGTTTCTCACTTGGCCCTTGAATGTTTTGGTAAACCTGCTGGGGAGCTCTTCTTTGTCTACACCCATTCAGCATCGTTCACGCCCTCTTATGCCCACCAATCTCTTTTTAAGGATTCACATGAGGCCATATGCTAAACAACCAAAGATTTCAAGACTAAAGGCTGGTTTATACTACGTGTATCGACAGTTTTCGCAGTAACATCGTGAACATTCTATTGTCGTCCGACATCAAACTTGTTGTTGTCGTTATGAAAAACTATAAACACAAAAACTACAGGCTGCATGACATCAGCAGCCTGGTGATCCAAAATAGCATAACTAGTGTACTTTAACACCAATAAACCCAACCATAAAAAAATGATTTAGTATCTGTCAATCTAGCAAACCAGGCAACTAAAAGCAACTTTCTAAACAATGTTTTGGTTCATTTCTAGCTTGTTAACTAGCTAGCTAATGTTAAGTTAGCTGGCTAGTCAGTTCAAATAATGACCATATCATATAGCTGACAACGTCTTTAATTGAGCTAATTTGTCTTCATTATTACAGGAAAATAAACTCACGACAAGATAATTATTTACAAGTTAATGGCTAGCCAATTACAGAAAATAAGTTACGGTTGTGTGTGTGACGAAATAAAAGTAGGGCATTCTAACAGAGAATTTTTAGAACTTTGACACTGTCTCATTGGCCTAACGTTATATCCTAATTTGACTTTGGTGCATGTCATGTTCTTCACATTACCATCTCTGGTAAACATATACTATATCAAATAAAAGCAATGTTTAAATGTCACATGCGTAGGATACAGAAGGTGTAGTGAAATGGTTACTTGCATAGTGGAATCTTTTTGTTTAAACAATTAACCATAATCCCAACTAGCTAGCTAACATTAGGCTATAACTAGCAATGCAAATGGCTCTGAGATACGAATAATATTACTACACAGATCATACATGTAACATTAGCTAGCTAGCTAACAGTGACTTGAAATTAGAACTATTTTCTGACTAAATTAGAAACATATCATATCTAAAAATCTTACCCATATACATGGATGGATGGTTCTCCCTCTCTGTCATAGATGCCATGGTTGCCCTTAGTTTGAAGATGTCATCCGGAGACAGGTGTTTTATACAACAGCCTTCTTTGCAATCAAACGGCAGAATTTTCTCCATCTCCTTAGCTATCATACTCTAATTACACCGGGCATTCCACTGATTTCAAAACTCAGTCCTCTAGAAGGTGGAGAGCAACATTTCTGCACTTCTACTATGTGATATCTTTCAAAAAAGACACGTTAGAAAGGACTACCTACACATAGTGGCCAGTTCATGTTAGTGCTCAGTTCATAGACAGAAGCATGCTACATGGCAATCCAAAGTCATCTCTCGGCATGTCAAGCCCATCCGTTATCTCAGCCAATCATGGCTAGCGTGGAGGTTCTTGTCTTTTTCCGTAGCTAAACCAACTAGGCTCGTAATTTAACAATTGTATTTTGTATTTACAGATGGCATACACATTTGTTATTAAGGCACATGAAAGTTCACATATTCCAGAAGGTATTTCTGGCCAAAAACGCATTTTGATTTTTTTTTTTAAAGTTTACATTCAAATGACTCTCCTGTGAAGTAGTGGCACGCAACATACGCCTAGCTTCCTGAAACGAGTCACATTTTGAGTTCAATATCGTTACATTTGAATTTATTTACATCAGAGTTTTTCAGAGACAGCCATGTATGCATTAATGAATAAATTAAACAATCATCCAGTCAATTTGACTTTGTTTTTACCAGTCTAACTACATAAAAACATAATGGTAATCCTTTATTTGAATGGTAATTCTCTATTGATAAACTGAGTAAATCAAGATGTAGACTAGGTCTATTCACAATACAGGTGAATGCGTATTACATAGTGGTGTGTGCATGCATTGAGTTACTGAGCTTGTTTTGGCGGATTTCATGGGGTTAGTGGTGACAAACAATCCCTTCTAATGATGACTTATTTTATTGTACTGATCAACAACATTTTATTTTATAAAAGTGTGCGCTGTCTCATTAACCAGTAACGGCGTCATTCACGAGGCAAGTCTGTTCGCTGAGGCTATAGATCTTTGGGAGAGACGTGAGAGAGAAAGCGATTAAGTGAATTAATAACGTTTTGGCGGCAATCAGCTTTGAAATCAGCATAGTTTGCATTTATGGTTTCAAATTATCCCAAGCAAAAGAACTAAGGGTAGTGAATTGATTTTGGCTTCAGCTGTAAGCTAGCAAGGAAAGTTAGCCTACAAAGCTAGAAGCTACCAGTATCTTCTTGCATTTTAAAGTGTTCTAGTCTGTATGGACATCGTTTTGAGAACAGTAATGAACAGGTTCAATAGGTTCCACATGCCGTGTTGCATTATTCAAGTGTGTTAACTTCTGTGGTGCGTGAGTGGGAAGCTAAGATGAGGCAGCCCAGACTCTCAGTACAGGCTTAGTGGAGTAGACACGGTGTGCTCGCACTGTAAGAGGTACATCGGCTGCGCTGATAAAGACTTGATCCGTGAGCCATTTGACAGAAGTACCGAAAGTAACTAAAAATTCTAGTACGGAACTCTTTTTCATGTTCTAGTATTGAAAAAGTACAGACGTTTCGGTATACCGTGCAACACTAGTAAGAAGAGCAGAAATGCTCCTTCAGGTACAGCGGTATCACTGGAACCAGCTCATAAAAAGGATTTGAGGCAGAATCTCAAGACGAGGAACTCTGATTTATTAGGTAGGCTAGTCTCTTAGCTGTACTGGGGAAGGGAGATATGAAAGTTCTAGCTTTGCATGGTGTAAATGGTATTAGAAATGCAGCCCTGGGAACCAAGAACACACACACACATACACACACCAGCTAAACATCACAACCTGACCTGGTCGGGGCCCCTATCTGAAGGGCAAAGAAGAGGGAGAGGGTATCATCACACACACACACACACATACACATAAAATCTGGTACAGTTTAGATAATAGTTAGGTAATAGTTATAGATGGTCCTGATGGTTCAGGGCTATTCAACGCCGCGACTCAGATTTTTCACTTTAAAATGTATACCAAACAAAAACATTGATTTCAAAGTTTAACAAACCATACAACTCTATGCACAAGGAGTACTTTTAACAATTTCCACAGAACATTTCACACAAATGCATTTACTGGAAGAATGGTAAAATCTCCCTCAGGTTTTTATGCGACCACGTTTTCCAAAAACTCTGTTCAATATTTGCTCTGAATTTAAGATACAAAGATGTCTACAGAAAGAACGGGCTGACATCATACCTTGAATTTGAAAACATTTATTTTGGTTATTTAACTACAGTACAGTAAAGTACAGTACAGCACAGTAGAGTACAGTACAGTAGAGTAAAGTAGTATACAGTACAGTAGAGTACAGTACAGCACAGTAGAGTACAGTAGAGTTCAGTAAAGTAGATATGTACAGTACATAATATAATACAGTACAATACAGTACATTATACTGTACTCTAGTGTGCTCTACTATACTGTACTGAACTCTACTCTAATTTTCTTTACTGTTCTGTAATGTACTCTACTGTTCTGTGCTGTATTGAGCTGTCCAAACTTGTAAAACACTGTCGTCTATGATTGGTTCAGATTTGGTCAGGATGGACTGAGCAAATCTCAACTACTTATCAACATCCATGTTTATACTTCTTTCACACTGGTCCTCCACCACAACACTGGCATTGTGCCATGCTCTACCAACTGAGCCACAAAGGACACACACACACACACACACACACACACACACACACACACACACACACACACACACACACACACACACACACAAACACACACACACCTGATACACAGACACATACACACACACACACACACACACACACACACACAGACACACACCCACACACACACACTTGACACACACACTTGACACACACACACACTTGACACACACACACACACACTTGACACACACACACACACTTGACACACACACACACACACACTTGACACACACACACACACACTTGACACACACACACTTGACACACAGTTGATGCCACCACCACCAACCGGGCTAAGCCACCTGTGGCTTCTCTGTCTGTGTGTCTGTGTATACACTGAGTCAGACCCAGTCATAGTTGTGTCACGTTATTTTCTACTTAACTTTGACTCAAAAGATGTTTAACTGATTTAGGTATTTACAGAGTAAAGAAGATCACATCGGACTTTACTGGCAGAGACCATACACACAACAGCTTGAATAGAAATCATCCTATCAAAGTTCCTCTGTCCAGTGGCTGTGTTCTTTTGCCCATCTTAATATTTTCTGTTTGATGGCCAGTCTGAGATATGGCTTTTTCTTTGCTTCTCTGCCTAGAAGGCCAGCATCCCGGGGTCACCTCTTCACTGTTGACGTTGAGACTGGTGTTTTGCGGGTACTATTTAATGAAGCTGCCAGTTGAAGACTTGTGAGGCGTCTGTTTCTCAAACTAGACACTCTAATGTACTTGTCCTCTTGCTCAGTTGTGCACCGGGGCCCCCCACTCCTCGATCTATTCTAGTTAGAGCCAGTTTGCGCTGTTCTGTGAAGCGAGTAGTACACAGCGTTGTACAAGATCTTCAGTTTCTTGGCAATTTCTCAAATGGAATAGGCATAATTTCTCAGAACAAGAATAGACTGACAAGTTTCAGAAGAAAGTGCTTTGTTTCTGGCCATTTTGAGCCTGTAATCGAACCCACAATTGCTGATGCTCCAGATACACAACTAGTCTATAGAAGGACAGTTTGCTTCTTTAATCAGAATAACAGTTTCAGCTGTGCTAACATAATTGCAAAATGATTTTCTAATGACCAATTAGCCTTTTAAAATTATGAACTTGGATTAGCTAACACAATGTGCCATTGGAACACAGGAGTGATGGTTGCTGATAATGGGCCTCTGTGCGCCTATGTAGATATTCCATAAAAAAATCTAATAAAATCAAATGTATTTATCAAGCCCTTCTTACATCAGCTGATATCTCACAGTGATGTACAGAAACCCAGCCTAAAACCCCAAACAGCAAGCAATGCAGGTGTAGAAGCACGGTGGCTAGGAAAAACTCACTAGAAAGGCCAGAACCTAGGAAGAAACCTAGGGAGGAGCCAGGCTATGAGGGGTGGCCAGTCCTCTTCTGGCTGTGCCAGGTGGAGATTATAACAGAACATGGCCAAGATGTTCAAATGTTCATAGATGACCAGCAGGGTCAAATAATAATAATCACAGTGGTTGTCGAGGGTGCAACAAGTCAGCACCTCAGGAGTAAATGTCAGTTGGCTTTTCATAGCCAATCATTCAGAGTATCTCTACCACTCCTGCTGTCTCTAGAGAGTTGAAAACAGCAGGTCTGGGACAGGTAGCATGTTCGGTGAACAGGTCAGTGTTCCATAGCCGCAGGCTGAACAGTTGAAACTGGAGCAGCATCACGGCCAGGTGGACTGGGGACAGCAAGGAGTCATCATGCCAGGTAGTCCTGAGGCATGGTCCTAGGGCTCAGGTCCGAGAGAAAGAAAGAAAGAAAGAAAGAAAGAAAGAAAGAAAGAAAGAAAGAAAGAAAGAAAGAAAGAAAGAAAGAAAGAAAGAAAGAAAGAAAGAAAGAAAGAGAGAATTAGAGAGAGCATACTTAAATTCACACAGGACACCGGATAAGACAGGTGAAATACTCCAGATATAACAGACTGACCTTAGCCCCCCGACACATAAACTACTGCAGCATAAATACTGGAGGCTGAGACAGGAGGGGTCAGGAGACACTGTGGCCCCATCCGATGATACCCCCGGACAGGGCCAAACAGGCAGGATATAACCCCACCCACTTTGCCAAAGCACAGCCCCCACACCACTAGAGGGATATCTTCAACCACCAACTTACCATCCTGAGACAAGGCCGAGTATTAACCACGAAGATCTCCGCCACGGCACAACCCAAGGGGGGGCGCCAACCCAGACAGGAAGATCACGTCAGTGACTCAACCCACTCAAGTGACGCACCCCTCCTAGGGACGGCATGGAAGAGCACCAGTAAGCCAGTGCCTCACCCCCTGTAATAGGGGCAGAGAATCCCAGTGGAGGAAGGGGAACCAACCAGGCAGAGACAGCAAGGGTGGTTCATTGCTCCAGTGCCTTTCCGTTCACCTTCACACTCCTGGGCCAGACTACACTCAATCATAGGACCTACTGAAGAGATGAGTCTTCAATAAAGACTTAAAGGTTGAGAATGAGTCTGCGTCTCTCACATGGGTAAGCAGACCATTCCATAAAAATGGAGCTCTATAGGGGAAAGCCCTGCCTCCAGCTGTTTGCTTAGAAATTCTAGACAGTTAGGAGGCCTGCCTCTTGTGACTGTAGCGCATGTGTAGGTATTTACGGCAGGACCAAATCGGAAAGATAGGTAGGAGCAAGCCCATGTAATGCTTTGTAGGTTAGCAGTAAAACCTTGAAATCAGCCCTTGCCTTAATAGGAAGCCAGTGTAGAGAGGCTAGCACTGGAGTAATATGATCAAATTTTTGGGTTCTAGTCAAGATTCTAGCAGCCGTGTTTAGCACTAACTTAAGTTTTGTAGTGTAGTGTAGTGGTGTTGTGTAGTGTAGTGTAGTGGTGTAGTGGTGTAGTGTAGTGGTGTAGTGGTGTAGTGTTGTAGTGTAGTGTTGTAGTGTTGTAGTGTAGTGGTGTAGTGTAGTGGTGTAGTGTTGTAGTGTAGTGGTGTAGTGTTGTAGTGTAGTGGTGTAGTGTTGTAGTGTTGTAGTGTAGTGGTGTAGTGTAGTGGTGTAGTGTTGTAGTGTAGTGGTGTAGTGTAGTGGTGTAGTGTAGTGGTGTAGTGTTGTAGTAGTGTAGTGTAGTGTTGTAGTGTTGTAGTGTTGTGGTGTAGTGGTGTAGTGGTGTAGTGTTGTAGTGTAGTGGTGTAGTGTAGTGGTGTAGTGTTGTAGTGTAGTGTTGTAGTGTTGTAGTGTAGTGGTGTAGTGTTGTAGTGTTGTAGTGTAGTGTAGTGGTGTAGTGTTGTAGTGTAGTGGTGTAGTGTAGTGTAGTGGTGTAGTGTTGTAGTGTAGTGGTGTAGTGTTGTAGTGTAGTGCTGTAGTGTTGTAGTGTAGTGGTGTAGTGTTGTAGTGTAGTGGTGTAGTGTAGTGGTGTAGTGTTGTAGTGTTGTGGTGTAGTGTTGTAGTGTTGTGGTGTAGTGTTGTAGTGTTGTAGTGTTGTAGTGTAGTGGTGTAGTGTAGTGTTGTAGTGGTGTAGTGTAGTGTTGTAGTGTTGTAGTGTAGTGGTGTAGTGTTGTAGTGTTGTAGTGTAGTGTAGTGGTGTAGTGTTGTAGTGTTGTAGTGTAGTGGTGTAGTGTTGTAGTGTTGTAGTGTAGTGGTGTAGTGTAGTGGTGTAGTGTTGTAGTGTAGTGGTGTAGTGTAGTGTAGTGGTGTAGTGGTGTAGTGTTGTAGTGTAGTGGTGTAGTGTAGTGGTGTAGTGTAGTGTTGTAGTGTAGTGTAGTGGTGTAGTGTAGTGGTGTAGTGTTGTAGTGTAGTGTAGTGGTGTAGTGTTGTAGTGTAGTGTTGTAGTGTTGTAGTGTAGTGTTGTAGTGTAGTGGTGTAGTGTAGTGTTGTAGTGTAGCGGTGTAGTGTGGTGGTGTAGTGTTGTAGTGTAGTGGTGTAGTGTTGTAGTGTAGTGTAGTGTTGTAGTGTTGTAGTGTAGTGGTGTAGTGTAGTGTTGTGGTGTAGTGTTGTAGTGTTGTGGTGTAGTGGTGTAGTGTAGTAGTGTAGTGTTGTAGTGTAGTTGTGTAGTGGTGTAGTGTAGTGTTGTAGTGTAGTGTAGTGGTGTAGTGTAGTGGTGTAGTGTTGTAGTGTTGTAGTGTAGTAGTGGTGTAGTGCTGTAGTGTAGTGGTGTTGTAGTGGTGTAGTGGTGTAGTGTAGTGTTGTAGTGTGGTGTAGTGATGTAGTGTAGTGTAGTGGTGTAGTAGTGTAGTGTAGTGTTGTAGTGTAGTGTAGTGGTGTAGTAGTGTAGTGTAGTGTTGTAGTGTAGTGTAGTGTAGTAGTGTTGTAGTGTAGTGGTGTAGTGGTGTAGTGTTGTAGTGTAGTAGTGTAGTGGTGTAGTGTAGTGTAGTGTTGTAGTGTAGTGGTGTAGTGTAGCGGTGTAGTGTTGTAGTGTGGTGGTGTAGTGTTGTAGTGTAGTGTAGTGGTGTAGTGTAGTAGTGTAGTGTAGTGTAGTAGTGTAGTGTAGTGTAGTGGTGTTGTGTTGTGTTGTAGTGTAGTGGTGTAGTGTAGTATTGTAGTGTAGTGTAGTGGTGTAGTGTTGTAGCGTTGTAGTGTTGTAGTGTAGTGGTGTAGTGTTGTAGTGTAGTAGTGTAGTGTAGTGTTGTAGTGTAGTGTAGTGGTGTAGTGTTGTAGTGTTGTAGTGTAGTGTAGTGGTGTAGTGTAGTGTAGTGTAGTGGTGTAGTGTTGTAGTGTAGTGTAGTGGTGTAGTGTTGTAGTGTAGTGGTGTAGTGTAGTGGTGTAGTGTAGTGTAGTGGTGTAGTGTAGTGGTGTAGTGTAGTGGTGTAGTGTAGTGGTGTAGTGTAGTAGTGTAGTGTAGTGGTGTAGTGCTGTAGTGTTGTAGTGTAGTGGTGTAGTAGTGTAGTGTAGTGTAGTGGTGTAGTGTAGTGTTGTAGTGTAGTGTAGTGGTGTAGTGTTGTAGTGTAGTGTAGTGGTGTGGTGTTGTAGTGTTGTAGTGTAGTATAGTGTTGTAATGTAGTAGTATAGTGTTGTAATGTAGTAGTATAGTGTTGTAATGTAGTAGTGTAGTGTTGTAGTGTTGTAGTGTAGTGTTGTAGTGTTGTAGTGTAGTGGTGTAGTGTTGTAGTGTAGTGTTTGTAGTGTAGTGTTGTAGTGTAGTGGTGTAGTGTAGTGTTGTAGTGTAGTGTAGTGTTGTAGTGTTGTAGTGTAGTGTTGTAGTGTAGTGGTGTAGTGTTGTAGTGTTGTAGTGTTGTAGTGTAGTAGTATAGTGTTGTAATGTAGTAGTGTAGTGTTGTAATGTAGTAGTATAGTGTTGTAATGTAGTAGTATAGTGTTGTAATGTAGTAGTATAGTGTTGTAATGTAGTAGTGTAGTGTTGTAGTGTTGTAGTGTTGTGTAGTGGTGTAGTGTTGTAGTGTAGTGGTGTAGTGTTGTAGTGTAGTGTAGTGGTGTAGTGTTGTAGTGTAGTGGTGTAGTGTAGTGGTGTAGTGTAGTGGTGTAGTGTTGTAGTGTAGTGGTGTAGTGTTGTAGTGTAGTGGTGTAGTGTTGTAGTGTAGTGTAGTGGTGTAGTGGTGTAGTGTAGTGGTGTAGTGTAGTGGTGTAGTGTAGTGGTGTAGTGTTGTAGTGTAGTGTAGTAGTGTAGTAGTGTAGTAGTGTAGTGTTGTAGTGTAGTGTTGTAGTGTAGTGGTGTAGTGTTGTAGTGTAGTGTAGTGTAGTGGTGTAGTGGTGTAGTGTAGTGGTGTAGTGTAGTGGTGTAGTGTTGTAGTGTAGTGGTGTAGTGTAGTGGTGTAGTGTAGTGGTGTAGTGTTGTAGTGTAGTGGTGTAGTGTAGTGGTGTAGTGTAGTAGTGTAGTGCTGTAGTGTTGTAGTGTAGTGTAGTGGTGTAGTGTAGTGGTGTAGTGTAGTGTTGTAGTGTAGTGTAGTGGTGTAGTGTTGTAGTGTAGTGTTGTAGTGTAGTGGTGTAGTGTAGTAGTGTAGTGGTGTAGTGTTGTAGTGTAGTGTTGTAGTGTAGTAGTGTAGTGTTGTAGTGTGGTGTAGTGTTGTAGTGTTGTAGTGTAGTGGTGTAGTGTAGCGGTGTAGTGTTGTAGTGTAGTAGTGTAGTGTTGTAGTGTTGTAGTGTAGTGTTGTAGTGTAGTGTAGTAGTGTAGTGGTGTAGTGTTGTAGTGTAGTGTTGTAGTGTAGTAGTGTAGTGTAGTGTTGTAGTGTGGTGTAGTGTTGTAGTGTTGTAGTGTAGTGGTGTAGTGTAGCGGTGTAGTGTTGTAGTGTAGTAGTGTAGTGTTGTAGTGTTGTAGTGTAGTGTTGTAGTGTAGTGTAGTAGTGTAGTGTTGTAGTGTAGTGGTGTAGTGTTGTAGTGTAGTGTAGTGGTGTAGTGTTGTAGTGTAGTGGTGTAGTGTAGTGGTGTAGTGTTGTAATGTAGTAGTGTAGTGTAGTGTTGTAGTAGTGTAGTGTAGTGTTGTAGTGTAGTGTTGTAGTGTAGTGGTGTAGTGTAGTGGTGTAGTGTAGTGGTGTAGTGTTGTAGTGTAGTGTAGTGGTGTAGTGTAGTAGTGTAGTGTAGTGTTGTAGTGTAGTAGTGTAGTGTAGTGGTGTAGTGTTGTAGTGTAGTAGTATAGTGTAGTGTTGTAGTGTAGTAGTGTAGTGTAGTGTTGTAGTGTAGTAGTGTAGTGTAGTGGTGTAGTGTTGTAGTGTAGTGTAGTGTTGTAGTGGTGTAGTGGTGTAGTGGTGTAGTGTAGTGTTGTAGTGTAGTGTAGTGGTGTAGTGTTGTAGTGTAGTGGTGTAGTGTAGTGTTGTGTAGTGGTGTAGTGTTGTAGTGTAGTGGTGTAGTGTAGTGTTGTAGTGTTGTAGTGTTGTAGTGTAGTGTTGTAGTGTTGCAGTGTAGTGGTGTAGTGTGGTGGTGTAGTGTTGTAGTGTAGTGGTGTAGTGGTGTAGTGTAGTGTTGTTGTGTAGTGTTGTAGTGTTGCAGTGTAGTGGTGTAGTGTCGTGGTGTAGTGGTGTAGTGTAGTGGTGTAGTGGTGTAGTGTAGTGTTGTTGTGTAGTGTAGTGTAGTGGTGTAGTGTTGTAGTGTAGTGTTGTAGTGTAGTGTTGTAGTGTAGTGTAGTGGTGTAGTGTTGTAGTGTTGTAGTGTAGTGTAGTGGTGTAGTGTAGTGGTGTAGTGTAGTGTAGGGGTGTAGTGTAGTAGTGTAGTGTAGTGGTGTAGCGGTGTAGTGTAGTGTAGTGGTGTAGTGTAGTGTAGTGGTGTAGTGGTGTAGTGTAGTGTAGTGGTGTAGTGTAGTGGTGTAGTGTAGTGTTGTAGTGTAGTGTAGTGGTGTAGTGTTGTAGTGTAGTGTAGTAGTGTTGTAGTGTAGTGTAGTGGTGTAGTGTTGCAGTGTAGTGTTGTAGTGTGGTGGTGTAGTGTAGTGGTGTAGTGGTGTAGTGTTGTAGTGTAGTGTAGTGGTGTAGTGTAGTGGTGTAGTGTTGTAGTGTAGTGGTGTAGTGTGGTGGTGTAGTGTGGGGTGGTGACACCAAGAGAGAGAGAGAGAGAGAGAGTGACACAGAGGGAAGTCTCTGAGCATAACAGGGACATTTATCATGTACTAAAGAATATGAACACACACACTCACAGACAGTTTACTGTTTCCCTTTACTCTCTGGGTCTGTGTGAACTTACATTCTCCTGAGTCATCTCTGTTGTGTTGTTTTCAGACAACTTCTCTCATGAATAAGACATAACGCGTGTGTTCTTTCCTTATTGGTATGCTGATGTTTCTCTCTCTCACCACAAACGTCTTCATCCCCCTCTATCTCTCTTTCTACCCTTCGCCTCCTGCTGGACGTGACCTGTAAGATCCCAGTGAGATAGCAGACGCATTGTTTTTGTTGTTGCTGTGTGTCTCAATAAAGCATTAGAATAGTTGCAGGTTGATCATTCACATCAGTTCTACTGTCTCTCTTTCTCTGCTTCCTCCTTGAGTCCCAAAAACATTAGAGCTTATCTGCCTAGTTTTAGAATCATGTGCTGAGATGAGCTGGGCTGAGTAGGAATTTACAGTGTGTGTATTAAGTGCCTAACCGTCGCTAATTACCAATCAAACAACCGTTAAATCGTTAAATGTGCTCGCAACCTCAAAATGTTTCCCTTCATCAAGCTATTTATCCAGGAGCTCTGCCAGGAGTGTGTGTGTGTGTGTGTTTTATATTCTTTATTGCATGATAAATGTTCCTGTTATGCTCAGAGAGACTCTCTCTCTATCTTGCTGTCACACACACTTAAATGTAGACTTCACTATACCTCTTCCTCTGAAGGTTCAGGGGTTTCTGTCTCTGTAACTAACTTCAAACAGGAGCAATTATACTCACTAACCTCTCTCTCTCTCTCTCTCTCTCTCTCTCTCTCTCTCTCTCTCTCTCTCTCTCTCTCTCTCGCGCGCTCTCTCGCTCTCTCGCTCTCTCGCTCTCTCTCTCTCTCTTCCCCCTTTCTCTCTCTCTCTCGTCCCCCCTCTCTCTCGTCCCCCCTCTCTCTCTTCCCCCTCTCTCTCTCTCTTCCCGCTCTCTCTATCTCTCTCGCTCTCTCCCTCTCCCTCTCTGTCTCTCAATTTTTTTTTTTTTTTCAATTCAATTGACTTTATTGACATGGCAAGTTATTATTACTTACATTGTCAAAGTATACATATCGAAAAATTTAAATAAAATATATATGTATATATATACACAAAATATATATATATTTATATATAAATAAATGGTGGGACTAACAGCAATAATAATAGTAGTAGTGGACATGGGATTACCATTAATAACAGCTACAACAACAATATTAATCAGAACAACAATACATTAAAGCAACAGTAGTAGACCAGTGTCAACATGACTGAGAAGACACATGACCTGGTACGAAAGACAAAACAAAACTAAGCTAAATGGGAAATATTATCAACATTCCTTTTGCATTTTTCACTGGCTGTCCCTCAGGCTGTGGCAGGAGGACACATATTTGGCTGCCAAAACTGCACATTTTGGCTTTTCACCCAATAAATATTTGAATTTTTCTTCATCTTTTATAGTTTCAAATTCTTTGTATTGAATTATAATTTTGGGAAAGAAATATGCTCTTAGGTCTGAGTATTTGTCACAGTGTAGTAGGAAATGCACTTCTGTCTCTACCTCTCCCCTGGAGCAGAGTGAGCACAGCCTGTCCTCTCTGGGCAGCCAGGTTTGTCTGTGACGACCGGTCTCTATAGCCAGACTGTGCTCACTGAGTCTGTACCTAGTCAATGTTTTCCTCAGTTTTCTATCAGTCACAGTGGTCAGATAGTCTGCCACCATGTACTGTCTGTTTAGAGCCAAATAGCATTGAAGTTTACTTTGATTTTTTGTGGTGTCTTTCCAATAGGTTATATATTTTTCTTTTTGTTTTGTGATGATTTGGTTGGGCCAGATTTTCTGAGGGCTGTCCCGAGGCTCTATGGGGTTGGTTTGGGTTGGTGAACTGAGCCTCAGAACCAGCTGGCTGAGGGGACTCTTCTCTGGTTTCATCTCTTGACATTGTAGAGCTGTGTGATGGAATGTTTTAGGGTCACTTGTTTTTAGATGGTTGTAAAATTTGATGGCTCTTTTTTCTATTCGAATGAGGAGGGGATATTGGCCCAATTCTGCCCTACATGCGTTATTTGGAGTTTTTCTTTGTACTTGCAATACAGTCTTGCAAAACTCTGCATGCAATACTTCAATTGGATGTTTGTCCCATTTAGTAAATTCATTATTAGAGAGTGGACCCCATACTTCACTGCCATATAGAGCAATTGGTTCTATAACTGATTGAAAAATTTTGAGCCAGATTCTAATTGGAATTTCAATTTTGATGTTCCTTTTAATGGCATAGAATGCTCTTCTTGCTTTGTCTCTCAGCTCATTCACAGCCATGTGAAAGCTACCTGTGTTGCTGATATTTAGTCCTAGATATGTGTAGTTTTTGGTGTGTTCTAATAGAACTGTGTCCAAATAGAATTTATATTTGTCATCCTTATTTCCGGACCTTTTTTGGAATATCATTATATTTGTTTTTTTTAGGTTAACGGTCAGAGCCCAAGTCTGACAGAACCTGTGAAGATGATCTAGGTGTTGCTGTAACCCCTCTTTAGTGGGAGACAGCAGCACCAGGTCATCTGTGTACAGCAGACACTTGATTTCAGTGTTGTGTAGGGTGATACCAGGTGCTGCCGATTCTTCTAATGTTTTTGCCAATTCATTAATGTAGATGTTAAATAATGTTGGACTTATTGGGCAGCCCTGTTTCACTCCCCGCCCCTGAGAGAAGAAGTCTGTTTGCTTGTTGCCAATTTTAACCGCACATTTGTTTTTAGTGTACATTGATTTAATAAAATCATATGTTTTCCCTCCAATACCACTTTCTATTAGTTTATAAAAAAGACCTTCGTGCCAAATTGAATCAAATGCTTTCTTGAAATCTACAAAACACGAGTAGATTTTGCCTTTGTTTTGGTTAACTTGTTTATCAATTAGAGTGTGGAGGGTGTAAATGTGGTCTGTTGTACGATAATTTTTTAGAAATCCAATCTGGCTTCTGCTCAGGACGTTGTGTTCGTCAAGGAAATGATGTAGTCTGCTATTTATAATACTGCAGAGAATTTTCCCCAAGTTGCTGTTAACGCATATTCCTCTGTAATTATTTGGGTCAAATTTGTCTCCATTTTTATAGATTGGTGTGATCAGTCCCTGGTTCCAAATATCGGGGAAAATACCTGCAGTGAGGATAATGTTGAAGAGTTTGAGTATAGCCAATTTGAATTTGTGGTCTGTATATTTGATCATTTCATTTAAAATCCCATCAGCACCACAGGCCTTTTTGGGTTGGAGATTGCATATTTTTTCCAATAATTCTTCTTCTGTAATTGGGGTATCCACAGGATTCTGATAGTCTTTGACTGCTAATTCAAGGATTTGTAATTTTTCTTGTATATCTTTTTGTTCTGGGCTCTTTGTTATATTGCTGTAGAGGTTTGCAAAGTGATTTCTCCACATATCCCCATTTTGGATAGCCAACTCCTCATGATGAGGTTTGTTTAATTTATTCCAATTCTCCCAGAAGTGGTTTGATTCTATGGATTCCTCAATTCCATCCAGCTGATTTCTAATGTGCTGTTCCTTTTTTGTTCTTAGGGTGCGTTTGTATTGCTTCAGTGTTTCCCCATATTGAAGGCGTATATTTTTGTTGTCTGGTTCTCTGTGTTTTTGATTAGATATATTTCTCAATGACTTTCTTAGATTTTTGCAATCATTATCAAACCATTTTTCATTATCTGTTATTTTTGGTTTGCTCTTATGCTTCTTTAGATTAGCCAAGGAGGCTAATTTGTCAAATATAAAGTTTATGTTCCTAACGGCCAAATTTACACCTTCATTGCTGAAGGAGAATGTTAAGGCTAAAAAGTTGTCCAGGAGAGATTGTATTTTTTGGCTACTAATTGCTTTTTGGTAGATGTCTGTACTGTTTGCACTCCATCTATAGGCTTGTTTAGTACCATGTAGTTTATTGGGCCATGATGCTTCATGGTTGGGTTCTGCTCTTCTCAGATACACTGTGATTTTACTGTGGTCTGAGAGAGGTGTTAGTGGGCTGACTGTGAAGGCTCTGAGAGACTCTGGGTTTAGGTCGGTGAGGAAGTAGTCTACAGTGCTGCTGCCAAGGGATGAGCTGTAGGTGTACCTACCAAAAGAGTCTCCTCTCAGCCTGCCATTGACTATGTACAGACCCAGTGTTCGACAGAGCCTCAGGAGCTGTAATCCATTTTTGTTTTTCACTTTGTCATAGTTGTTTCTGTGGGGGTATGTGGGTAGGGAAAGGTTATTGCTTCCTGGTAGGTGTTTATCCCCATGACTGTTAATAGTGTCTTGTTCTTCTGCTATTCTAGCATTCAGGTCTCCACAGACCAGTACGTTGCCTTGGGCCTGAAAGTGACTAATCTCTCCCTCTAGAATGGAGAAGCTCTCTTCGTTGAAGTAGGGTGACTCTGAGGGGGGAATGTATGTGGCACAGAGGAAGACGTTTTTATCTGTCAAGATAGCCTCCTTGTTGATTTTTAACCAGATAAAGAATTCTCCTGTTTTGATCAATTCGATTGAATTAATTAGTTCAGATTTATACCATATTAGCATTCCCCCTGAGTCTCTGCCCTGTTTGATTCCTTTTAATTTAGTGGATGGTATGATTATCTCCCTATAACCTAGTGGACAGCCAGTGGAAACATCACCTCTGCACCATGTTTCCTGTAGTACTAAAATATCAACATCATCAATTTCTTTCAGGAAGTCTGGGTTTCTGCTCTTTAGCCCAAAAGCAGAGGACTTCAATCCTTGTATATTCCAACATGCAACGTAAAAAGACTTCATAACTTTTTTTTCTCTTTTCCTTACCTTTCAAAATGAGACAAACACTCACAATCCAAGAAGAACCATTAAAATAGGATTTTTCAATTAAAGTAAACTCTTATTTTGCAAATGTGATTTGTTTATCATTTAAGATGAGATTTGTGTCTCTCTCTCTCTCTTCCCCCCCTCTATCTTCCGCTCTCTCTCTCTTCCCCCCCTCTCTCCCCCTCTCTCTTTCTTCCCCCTCTCTTTTTGCACTCTCTATCTCTCTTCCCCATATCTCTCCCTTACTCTCTTCCCCCTCTCTCACTCTCTCCCTCTCTCTCTTCCCCTCTCTCTCTTGCTCTCTCTCTCTTCTGCTCTCTCTCTCTCTCTCGCAATTCAAGTAGATAACAAACAAAAGTTAAATAAATAATAAAAAATTAACAGTAAACATTACACTCACAAAAGTTTGAAAGGAATAGAGACATTTCAAATATCATATTATGTCTAAATACAGTGTTATAACGATGTGCAAGTAGTTCTCTTGAGAGCCGGTCTGCCTATGGCGGCCTTTCTCAATAGCAAGGCTATGCTCACTGAGTCTGTACAAAGTCAAAGCTTTCCTTCACTTTGGGTCAGTCACAGTGGTGAGGTATTCTGCCACTGTGTACTCTCTGTTTAGAGCCAAACAGCATTTCACTTTGCTCTGTTTTTTTGGTCAATTCTTTCCGATGTGTCAAGTAATTATCTTTTTGTTTTCTCATGATTTGGTTGGGTCTAATTGTGTGGCTGTCCTGGGGATCTGTGGGGTCTGTTTGTGTTTGTGAACAATGCACCGCAACCAGTTTGCTTAGGGGACTCTTCTCCAGGTCCATCTCTCTGTAGGGGATGGCTTTTTTATGGTGGTTGTAGAATTTATTTGGTGTTTTACGTACACAGAGGATGTTTTTGCAGAATTCTGCATTCCAAGAGTGTGCAAAGCTGTCATCAAGGCAAAGGGTGGCTTATTTGAAGAAGAATATTTTGATTTGTTTAACACTTTTTTTGGTTACTATTGTACATGATTCCATATGTGTTATTTTATAGTTTTGATGTCTTCACTATTATTCTACAGGGTAGAAAATAGTAAAAATAAAGAAAAACCCTTGAATGAGTAGATGTGTCCAAACTTTTGACTGGTACTGTATATGTTGAACAAGGTGGGGTTCAAGCTGCATCACTCATGCCAAATTGAGTCAAAATATTCAAAATATTGGGGAAGATGCCAGAGCTGAGGATGACGTTAAAGAGATTAAGTATAGTCAATTGGATTTTGTGGTCTGTATATTTTATCATTTAATTTAGGATACCAGCCTACACTACATGCCTTTTTGGGTTGGAGAGTTTGTATTTTGTCCTGTAGTTCATTCAATGTAATTGGAGAATCCAGTGGGTTCTGGTAGTCTTTAAAAGCTGATTCTAAGATTTGTAATTGATCATGTATATGTTTTTGCTGTTTGTTCTTTGTTATAGAGCCAAAAAGGAAGGAGGTTTATCCATACATCTCCATTTTGGATAGATAACTCTTCGTGTTGTTTTTTGTTTAGTGTGTTCAAATTTTCCCAGAAATTATTTATTTCTGCAGTTCCTTTGGCTTTGATGCCTCATGATTGAGTATTGATTGCTCTGTTCAAGTAGACTTTGATTTTGCTATGATATGATAGGGGTGTCAGTGGGCTGACTGTGAACGGTGTGAGAGACTCTGGGCTGAAGTCAGTGATAAAGTAATGTACAGTACTACTGCCAAGGGATGATCTGTAGGTAAACCTACCATAAGAGTCCTCATGAAGCCTGCCATTGACTAGGGACAGACCCAGTGTGCGACAGAGCTGCAGGAGTTGTGACCCGTTTTTGTTGGTTGTTTTGTCATAGTTGTGTCTAGAGGGCCATATTTGGGAGGGAATGCTGTCACCTCCAGGTAGGTGTTTGTCCCCCTGTGTGCTGAGAGTGTCAGGTTCTTGTCCAGTTCTGGTATTTAGGTCACCACAGACTAGTACATGTATCTGTAACCACTAGTTTTGACTGCCGCTTCTTGATGTTGTCAGTGATGTAGACACGTGTGTGTGTGTGTGTGTGTGTGTGTGTGTGTGTGTGTGTGTGTGTGTGTGTGTGTGTGTGTGTGTGTGTGTGTGTGTGTGTGTGTGTGTGTGTGTGTGTGTGTGTGTGTGCAGTATCTCTGTCCCCTGGTTAAAAGCTGCTCCACTCAGTTCATGGAGAGAGAGTGATGGGTAGGGGTAGAGAGAGATGGGTAGAGAGATGGTAGAGCGAGATGGGGAGGGTTAGAGAGAGATGGGGAGAGAGAGATGGGTAGGGATAGAGAGAGATGGGTAGAGAGAGGGAGGGTTAGAGAGGGAGCGTTAGAGAGGGAGCGTTAGAGAGGGAGGGTTAGAGAGGGAGGGTTAGAGAGGGAGTGTTAGAGAGGGAGGGTTAGAGAGGGAGGGTTAGAGAGGGAGGGTTAGAGAGGGAGGGTTAGAGAGGGAGGGTTAGAGAGGGAGGGTTAGAGAGGGAGGGGTAGAGAGGGAGGGGATATAGAGAGGGAGGGTATAGAAAGGGAGGGTATAGAGAGGGAGGGTATAGAGAGGGAGGGTATAGAGAGGGAGGGGTAGAGCGGGAAGGTATAGAGAGGGAGGATATAGAGAGGGAGGGGTAGAGAGGGAGGGTATAGAGAGGGAGGGGTAGAGAGGGAGGGTATAGAGAGGGAGGGGTAGAGCGGAGGGTAAGGAGAGGGGGGGGTGGGGAGAGGGAGGGTATAGAGAGGGAGGGGAAGAGCGGGAGGGGAAGAGAGGTTATAGATAGGGAGGGTATAGAGAGGGAGGGGTAGAGAGGGAGGGGGAGTCAGATAGGGAGGAGAGAGGGAGGGTATAGAGAGGAAGGGGTAGAGAGGGAGGGGGAGTCAGATAGGGAGGAGAGAGGGAGGGTATAGAGAGGGAGGGGTAGAGAGGGAGAGGGAGTCAGATAGGGAGGAGTGAGGGAGGGTATAGAGAGGGAGGGGTAGAGAGGGAGGGGGAGTCAGATAGGGAGGAGAGAGGGAGGGTATAGAGAGGGAGGGGTAGAGAGGGAGAGGGAGTCAGATAGGGAGGAGAGAGGGAGGGTATAGAGAGGGAGGGGTAGAGAGGGAGGGGGAGTCAGATAGGGAGGAGAGAGGGAGGGTATAGAGAGGGAGGGGTAGAGAGGGAGAGGGAGTCAGATAGGGAGGAGAGAGGGAGGGTATAGAGAGGGAGGGGTAGAGAGGGAGGGGGAGTCAGATAGGGAGGAGAGAGGGAGGGTATAGAGAGGGAGGGGTAGAGAGGGAGAGGGAGTCAGATAGGGAGGAGAGAGGGAGGGTATAGAGAGGGAGGGGTAGAGAGGGAGAGGGAGTCAGATAGGGAGGGTATAGAGAGGGAGGGGTAGAGAGGGAGAGGGAGTCAGATAGGGAGGAGAGAGGGAGGGTATAGAGAGGGAGGGGTAGAGAGGGAGGGGGAGTCAGATAGGGAGGAGAGAGGGAGGGTATAGAGAGGGAGGGGTAGAGAGGGAGAGGGAGTCAGATAGGGAGGAGAGAGGGAGGGGTAGAGCGGAGGGTAAGGAGAGGGGGGGTGGAGAGAGGGAGGGTATAGAGAGGGAGGGGAAGAGCGGGAGGGGAAGAGAGGGTATAGATAGGGAGGGTATAGAGAGGGAGGGGTAGAGAGGGAGGGGGAGTCAGATAGGGAGGAGAGAGGGAGGGTATAGAGAGGAAGGGGTAGAGAGGGAGGGGGAGTCAGATAGGGAGGAGAGAGGGAGGGTATAGAGAGGGAGGGGTAGAGAGGGAGAGGGAGTCAGATAGGGAGGAGAGAGGGAGGGTATAGAGAGGGAGGGGTAGAGAGGGAGGGGGAGTCAGATAGGGAGGAGAGAGGGAGGGTATAGAGAGGGAGGGGTAGAGAGGGAGAGGGAGTCAGATAGGGAGGAGAGAGGGAGGGTATAGAGAGGGAGGGGTAGAGAGGGAGGGGGAGTCAGATAGGGAGGAGAGAGGGAGGGTATAGAGAGGGAGGGGTAGAGAGGGAGAGGGAGTCAGATAGGGAGGAGAGAGGGAGGGTATAGAGAGGGAGGGGTAGAGAGGGAGGGGGAGTCAGATAGGGAGGAGAGAGGGAGGGTATAGAGAGGGAGGGGTAGAGAGGGAGAGGGAGTCAGATAGGGAGGAGAGAGGGAGGGTATAGAGAGGGAGGGGTAGAGAGGGGGGGGAGTCAGATAGGGAGGAGAGAGGGAGGGTATAGAGAGGGAGGGGTAGAGAGGGAGGGGGAGTCAGATAGCGAGGAGAGAGGGAGGGTATAGAGAGGGAGGGGTAGAGAGGGAGGGGGAGTCAGATAGGGAGGAGAGAGGGAGGGTATAGAGAGGGAGGGGTAGAGAGGGAGGGGGAGTCAGATAGGGAGGAGAGAGGGAGGGTATAGAGAGGGAGGGGTAGAGAGGGAGGGGGAGTCAGATAGGGAGGAGAGAGGGAGGGGTAGAGAGGGAGGGGGAGTCAGATAGGGAGGAGAGAGGGAGGGTATAGAGAGGAAGGGGTAGAGAGGGAGGGGGAGTCAGATAGGGAGGAGAGAGGGAGGGTATAGAGAGGAAGGGGTAGAGAGGGAGGGGGAGTCAGATAGGGAGGAGAGAGAGAGGGTATAGAGAGGGAGGGTATAGAGAGGGAGGGGGAGTCAGATAGGGAGGAGAGAGGGAGGGTATAGAGAGGGAGGGGTAGAGAGGGAGGGGGAGTCAGATAGGGAGGAGAGAGGGAGGGTATAAAGAGGGAGGTTTAGAGAGGGAGGGGGAGTCAGATAGGGAGGAGCGAGGGAGGGTATAGAGAGGGAGGGGTAGAGAGGGAGGGGGAGTCAGATAGGGAGGAGAGAGGGAGGGAAATGAGAGGAGAGAAAGAGCAACACCCACACACTCTCTCAGAGGATGTGTGAACTGTGTCATCTTTAATCAAAAACTGTGTAGCCTAAACACACACCTGAGGCAGGAGAGGTTCTGCTTTCCAAGGAAGGTGTGTGTGTGTGTGTGTGTGTGTGTGTGTGTGTGTGTGTGTGTGTGTGTGTGTGTGTGTGTGTGTGTGTGTGTGTGTGTGTGTGTGTGTGTGTGTGTGTGTGTGTGTGTGTGTGTGTGTGTGTGCTGTAAGCACTAGGACTGTATTTACGAACATCTTACCCCTGTGCTACCTCTGCCCTCGTCTCTGTGCCAACTGACAAACTACTGTGAGAGGTATGTGAGGGCAGTGGAAACCTTGTATTTACTAAACACCTCTCACTGACTGTGTGTTGGATAATACAATTCCCCATTATAGAATGATACAATATCAGAAGTGACTGGAGTTGAGATGGAACTGCTAAACTGGAGTGCTGGGTTGTGTGTTTCATATAGTGTCATCACGAGCGTCCCAGCGGTCTAAGGCACTGCATCTCAGTGCTAGAGGTGTTTCTACAGACTCTGGTTTGATTCCAGGCTGTATCACAACCGACCATGATTGGGAGTCACATAGGGCGGCGCACAATTGGCCCAGCGTCGCCCGGGTTTGGCCGGTGTAGGCCGTCATTGTAAATAAGAATTTGTTCTTAACTGACTTTCCTAGTTAAATAAATAAAATAGTCCCAAGGTCTTGTTGTGAGGTTGACCCGGCGATAGGATTTTTACAGTGAGAAGGCTGACGAAGTCGATGGATTTTTCTTGCCAAAGTGAGGCTTTTTATTTGGAAGGTGAAGAAATAATATAGCCGGTGACTGTACACGTATTTACAAAAACAAATAAACAGGACGACGAACAAAAGTTAGGCCTAATAAACTCAAAAGAAAAGCCAGGCTTCAATCATGCCTGTACCTGGCAGCATGCCAACCTGTTACCTGTGTGTCTCTGACCTGCAAACAAAGAAATGGTCGAGTTTAAATACCCACACCCATGTTGCGTCTGACCAATGGGAAACCCTTACACAATCTGTTCGATTAACATTCAAAGCACATGAATACCATACATACATGTTCAGATAATAAACGTATGTCTTTGTACCAGCTAAACCCTCTATGCTTTAGAGCATGAATACCATCTGGGATATGAAATGTTCCATCAGGATAAGTTACTACTATTCAATAACTATGTGTTCGAACACGCCCCATTTGCCTGTCAATTCTCTGAACAGGAAATGAACTGTGTCCGTGGGGTTGAGGTCAGGGCTCTATACAAACCAGTCAAGTTCTACCACACCGATCTCAACAAACCATTTCTGTATGGACCTGGCTTTGTGCACGGGGGATTTGTATGGACCTGGCTTTGTGCACGGGGGATCTGTATGGACCTGGCTTTGTGCACGGGGGATCTGTATGGACCTGGCTTTGTGCACGGGGGATTTGTATGGACCTGGCTTTGTGCACGGGGGATCTGTATGGACCTGGCTTTGTGCACGGGGGATTTGTATGGACCTGGCTTTGTGCACGGGGGATCTGTATGGACCTGGCTTTGTGCACGGGGGATTTGTATGGACCTGGCTTTGTGCACGGGGGATTTGTATGGACCTGGCTTTGTGCACGGGGGATCTGTATGGACCTGGCTTTGTGCACGGGGGATCTGTATGGACCTGGCTTTGTGCACGGGGGATTTGTATGGACCTGGCTTTGTGCACGGGGGATCTGTATGGACCTGGCTTTGTGCACGGGGGATCTGTATGGACCTGGCTTTGTGCACGGGGGATCTGTATTGACCTGGCTTTGTGCACGGGGGATCTGTATGGACCTGGCTTTGTGCACGGGGGATTTGTCATGCTGAAACAGAAACCGTTCTTGTGCTGAAATTGCTTCCAGAGGCAGTTTAGAACTCGGTAGTAATTGGCACCGCCTCAGGAGAAGACCAAGAGGGAAACTCGGATATCGGAACAGCCTCCGGCTCGGGAACAGCCCCCTCTGTTGGCAAGTCGACCTCTAGCACCTCCAATAGGAACCGCCACACCTGGCCCAGCCTCGCCAACAGATTCCTGGCTGGGTAGGCAGTGCTGCCACGGCTGTGGGAAGTCCTTGATGGTACTCTCAACGAGCTCAGCAGCCGCCCAGATCTGGTCGTCCTTGGCGTTCAGCCAGCACCACCAGTAATTAGCCGCATACTGCATCTCCACTGTCACGTTGCGACCTCCATCTTGTTAGAATTTGCCTGCACTCCTCACCGTGACAGGGTTTTCCGGAACTTCTGACACCATTTGTGAAGTTAGTATCCAACATCTGACACCATTGGTGAGATTAGTATCCCACTTCTGACACCATTGGTGAAGTTAGCATCCAACTTCTGACACCATTGGTGAGATCAGTATCCAACATCTGACACCATTGGTGAGATTAGTACCCCACTTCTGACACCATTGGTGAGATTAGTATCCCACTTCTGACACCATTGGTGAGATTAGTATCCCACTTCTGACACCATTGGTGAGATTAGTATCCCATTTCTGACACCATTGGTGAGATTAGTATCCCACTTCTGACACCATTGGTGAGATTAGCATCCAACTTCTGACACCATTGGTGAGATTAGCATCCAACTTCTGACACCATTGGTGAGATTAGTATCCCACTTCTGACACCATTGGTGAGATTAGCATCCAACTTCTGACACCATTGGTGAGATTAGCATCCAACTTCTGACACCATTGGTGAGATTAGTACCCCACTTCTGACACCATTAGTGAGATTAGTATCCCATTTCTGACACCATTAGTGAGATTAGTATCCCACTTCTGACACCATTGGTGAGATTAGCATCCAACTTCTGACACCATTGGTGAGATTAGCATCCAACTTCTGACACCATTGGTGAGATTAGTATCCCACTTCTGACACCATTGGTGAGATTAGCATCCAACTTCTGACACCATTGGTGAGATTAGCATCCAACTTCTGACACCATTGGTGAGATTAGTACCCCACTTCTGACACCATTAGTGAGATTAGTATCCCATTTCTGACACCATTAGTGAGATTAGTATCCCACTTCTGATCGTTCAATACATGTTTACAAAGAGAACTATACCTAGCGACACAAAACAAAAGATTTTTACGCGCCCAAACCAATTTCCGTCGACGCACAACAAAGTCATGTTTCTTCTCCATTACAGGTGATCTACAATAATCAAGAGGGCATCTCTAACCCACATAATTATCAATAAATACATGTGCAACTCATACACTGTTCCATAAACATTGTCAGGTCATGTATACTAGGCATCTCTTTAGATGAGTGACAGAGATGATAGATAAATGACAGTGATGATAGGACGATCATCACAGGGGTACTGCAAATAAATTCATGAACGATTGATTGAATACATGAATGAGTCTGTTAGAAAACGTTTCTTGTACTATTTATGTGTGTTGTTGTGTATAAAGGTATGATATGTTAATTTGCTCTGTCCTGTATACAATGGTGTAAAGTACTTACAGTAAATCCAAATCATTTAAAGTACTACTTAAGTAGTTTTTTGGGGTATCTGTTCTTTACTTTACTATTTATATTTTTGACAACTTTTACTTTTACTTCACTATATTCCTAAAGAAATGACTCCATACATTTTACCTGACACCCAAAAGTACTTGTTATATTTTGAATGCTGAGCAGGAAAGACAAATGGTCTAATTCACGCACCTGTCAAGAAAACATCCCTGGTCATCTACTGCCTCTGGTCTGGCCAACTCACTAAACACACATGCTTCATTTGTAGATTATGTCTGAGTGTTGGAGTGTGCCCCTGGTTATCCATACATTTTAAAAACAAGAACATGTGGCCAACTGCTTTGCTTAAAATAAGGAATTTGAAATGATTTATACTTCTACTTTTACTTTTGATACTTAAGTATATTTTAAACCAAATACTTTTAGACTTTTGCTCAAGTAGTATTTTACTGGGTGACTTTCACTTGAGTAATTTTTCTATTAAGGCATCTTTACTTTTACTATGAGATGTTAATGTGTTCTGTCCTGTGTAAAGGTATGAGATGGTAATGTGTTCTGTCCTGTATAAAGGTATGAGATGTTAATGTGTTCTGTCCTGTATAAAGGTATGAGATGTTAATGTATTCTGTCCTGTATAAAGGTATGAGATGGTAATGTGTTCTGTCCTGTGTAAAGGTATGAGACGGTAATGTGTTCTGTCCTGTATAAAGGTATGAGATGGTAATGTGTTCTGTCCTGTATAAAGGTATGAGATGGTAATGTGTTCTGTCCTGTATAAAGGTATGAGATGGTAATGTGTTCTGTCCTGTATAAAGGTATGAGATGGTAATGTGTTCTGTCCTGTATAAAGGTATGAGATGGTAATGTGTTCTGTCCTGTGTAAAGGTATGAGATGGTAATGTGTTCTGTCCTGTATAAAGGTATGAGATGGTAATGTGTTCTGTCCTGTATAAAGGTATGAGATGGTAATGTGTTCTGTCCTGTATAAAGGTATGAGATGGTAATGTGTTCTGTCCTGTATAAAGGTATGAGATGGTAATGTGTTCTGTCCTGTATAAAGGTATGAGATGGTAATGTGTTCTGTCCTGTATAAAGGTATGAGATGGTAATGTGTTCTGTCCTGTATAAAGATATGAGATGGTAATGTGTTCTGTCCTGTATAAAGGTATGAGATGGTAATGTGTTCTGTCCTGTATAAAGGTATGAGATGGTAATGTGTTCTGTCCTGTATAAAGGTATGAGATGGTAATGTGTTCTGTCCTGTATAAAGGTATGAGATGTTAATGTATTCTGTCCTGTATAAAGGTATGAGATGTTAATGTGTTCTGTCCTGTATAAAGGTATGAGATGGTAATGTGTTCTGTCCTGTATAAAGGTATGAGATGTTAATGTGTTCTGTCCTGTGTAAAGGTATGAGATGGTAATGTGTTCTGTCCTGTGTAAAGGTATGAGATGTTAATGTGTTCTGTCCTGTATAAAGGTATGAGATGGTAATGTGTTCTGTCCTGTATAAAGGTATGAGATGGTAATGTGTTCTGTCCTGTATAAAGGTATGAGATGGTAATGTGTTCTGTCCTGTGTAAAGGTATGAGATGTTAATGTATTCTGTCCTGTATAAAGGTATGAGATGGTAATGTGTTCTGTCATGTGCAGGGGTCCGTTCAGTGTGGTACGAAGATGTATCAGCAGGGACGCAGGACAGCAGTTTGCTGTGAAGATCGTAGACGTGGCCCAGTTTACCTCCAGCCCTGGTCTCAGCACAGAGGGTGAGAGAGCACACACACACACACACATACACAATTTATCTTTCTCTCTGTTGTGTGTGGATGCTGATGGTTATAGAGGCAAACATGTACACACTATCAGCTGTCTGTGTCTGTGTGTGTCTGTCTGTGTGTGTGTCTGTGTCTGTGCATGCGTGTGTGAGAGGTCATCCAGGGGTGAGCTGTGTTGTATCATTGATCTCCAGAGAGAGAGAGATGCTATACAATATGACCACACAGCAGGGGTCTATCCAGACACACAGTTTGACTTGTATGAGGGAACTTGAGATTTCGCCCTCCCTCTCAGACAGGCACGTAAAGAAACTCACACCCACTCACACACACACACACACACACACACACACACACACACACACACACACACACACACACACACACACACACACACACACACACACACACACACTGAGCCAATTGAGGGTAAATTGACAGCAGTGTTTCTTTGCATGACTGTCTACCACACACAGAGGCAGGCAACTGATGGCATCTCATCAGCAATGGAGAATCATACTGATTGTTCCCTTACCCTTCCAGATCCACATTATATTACATTATTATATATTATATTACATTACCACTTTGTTCTGCCTAACCATTGCCTCTACCGCTTCAAATTATACTTAGTGACCGTTACACTTACCTTCTATGAGAAGCAGAGAGAGAAAGACGGACAGACGGATGGACGAACAGACGGACTGACAGAAAGTCTGTCTCCAGTATGTATATGGGGACAGACAGACAGACAGACAGACACATGGAGGGAGGGAGGGAGGGAGGGAGGGAGGGAGGGAGGGAGGGAGGGAGAGAGAGAGAGAGAGAGAGAGAGAGAGAGAGAGAGAGAGAGAGAGAGAGAGAGAGAGAGAGAGAGAGAGAGAGAGAGAGGGAGGGAGGGAGGGAGGGAGGGAGGGAGGGAGGGAGGGAGGGAGGGAGGGAGGGAGGGAGGGAGGGAGGGTCAGAGAGAATGGTGTGAGAGGGAGTGAGATAAAGAAAGGGAAAGAAAGAGAGAGAAAGACAGAGAAGTTCTGTGAGATCTTTCTGTGCTCTATTGAGGCTGTCTAGTGAGACTGTTATTTCTGTGCTCTATTGAGGCTGTCTAGTGAGACTGTTCTTTCTGTGCTCTATTGAGGCTGTCTAGTGAGACTGTTCTTTCTGTGCTCTATTGAGGCTGTCTGGTGAGACTGTTATTTCTGTGCTCTATTGAGGCTGTCTAGTGAGACTGTTATTTCTGTGCTCTATTGAGGCTGTCTGGTGAGACTGTTATTTCTGTGCTCTATTGAGGCTGTCTAGTGAACTGTTATTTCTGTGCTCTATTGAGGCTGTCTAGTGAGACTGTTATTTCTGTGCTCTATTGAGGCTGTCTAGTGAACTGTTATTTCTGTGCTCTATTGAGGCTGTCTAGTGAGACTGTTATTTCTGTGCTCTATTGAGGCTGTCTAGTGAGACTGTTATTTCTGTGCTCTATTGAGGCTGTCTAGTGAACTGTTATTTCTGTGCTCTATTGAGGCTGTCTAGTGAGACTGTTCTTTCTGTGCTCTATTGAGGCTGTCTAGTGAGACTGTTATTTCTGTGCTCTATTGAGGCTGTCTGGTGAGACTGTTATTTCTGTGCTCTACTGAGGCTGTCTGGTGAGACTGTTCTTTCTGTGCTCTGTTGAGGCTGTCTGGTGAGGCTGTTCTTTCTGTGCTCTATTGAGGCTGTCTGGTGAGACTGTTATTTCTGTGCTCTACTGAGGCTGTCTGGTGAGACTGTTCTTTCTGTGCTCTATTGAGGCTGTCTGGTGAGACTGTTATTTCTGTGCTCTACTGAGGCTGTCTGGTGAGACTGTTATTTCTGTGCTCTACTGAGGCTGTCTGGTGAGACTGTTCTTTCTGTGCTCTATTGAGGCTGTCTAGTGAGACTGTTATTTCTGTACTCTACTGAGGCTGTCTGGTGAGACTGGTCTTTTTGTGCTCTACTGAGGCTGTCTAGTGAGACTGTTCTTTCTGTGCTCTATTGAGGCTGTCTGGTGAGACTGTTCTTTCTGTGCTCTATTGAGGCTGTCTGGTGAGACTGTGCAGGACAGTCAAGTTCTTCCACACCAACCTCGACAAACAATTTCTGTATGGACCTCGGTTGTGCACGGGGGCATTATCCTGCTAAAACAGGAAAGGGCCTTCCCCAAACTGTTGCCACAAAGTTGGAAGCACGGAAAGGTCTAGCATGTCGTTGTATACTGTAGCATTAAGATTTCCCTTCACTGGAACTAAGGGGCCTAGAACGAACCATGAAAAACAGCCCCAGACCATTATTCCTCCCCCACCAATCTTTACAGTTGGCACTATGCATCGGGGCAGGTAGTGTTCTCCTGGCATCCGCCAAACCCAGATTTGTCCGTCGGACTGCCAGATGGTGAAGCTTGATTCATCACTCCAGAGAACACGTTTCCATTGCTCCAGAGTTCAATGGCGGCAAGCTTTACACCACTCCAGCCGACAGTTGGTATTGTGCAATGGTGATCTTAGGCTTATGTGCGGCTGCTCGACCACGGAAACCATTTCATGAAGCTCCCAACGAACAGTTATTGTGCTGACATTGCTTGAAGAGGCAGTTTGGATCTCGGTAGTGAGTGTCGCAACCGAGGACAGACCATTTTTACGAGCTACGTGCTTCAGCACTCGGCAGTCCCGTTCTGTGAGCTTGTGTGGCCTGCCACTTCGTGGCTGAGCCGTTGTTGCTCCCAGACATTTCCACTTCACAATAGTGCTCAACTTGGAGTTGACCGGGGCAGCTCTAGCAGGGAAGAAATTTGACAAACTGACTTGTTGGAAAGGTGGCATCCTCTGATGGTGCCACGTTGAAAGTCACTGAGCTCTCAGTAAGGCCATTCTACTGCCAATGTTTGTCTATGTAGATTGCATGGCTGTGTGCTCAATTTTATACACCTTTCAGCAACGGGTGTTGCTGAATTTGAAGGGGTGTCCACATACTTTTTTATACTCTTCTCCAGAAACACTGCTCCATTCTGAGAGCCAGTCTGGCATAACATTTCCATACAGAGAAAATGTAAAGGTTTTGAAAATATATTTAAAAAATGTCATTATTCTCATCATTTTTACTGCTAGTGTTATTTATTACTTCGGGAGTAATTTATGCAATTGAGCCATCTGTGCGTGCTGTAAAGATTTGCTGTCAGGTTAAGTGGCTTTCTAAGTCTGCATGACTGTTTGAGTTTAGCTTGTCTTTCTACCACATACCCACAGTCAAGCCCCTACAAACCCCTTGTGAACGAGGGATCATGTACCCCTGCTCCACGGAGGAGAAATATCTACCAGAGCCAGGGATTTATGTCATCCTAACGTTCTCATTAAGCGAGTGATGAAAACAGAGGGATGGAAAACGACAGAGAAAAACAGAAATAAATCTGAAATGAATCTTCCATTCCTCTCCATCACCATCCATCTCCTTTATAACCTATCACAAGCCTTGGCTGGAGCGCTGGGAAATCTATCAACCGTACACACACACACACACACACACACACACACACACACACACACACACACACACACACACACACACACACACACACACACACACACACACATACAAGTGATGGCAGCAACACTGTTCCCTTTGTTGATTTATTATTTTTTATTTTTCACATGATGGTAGAAAAGAGAACAGTTACACTGTGATCATCTTTAATACAGGAGCAGGGACACACACACACAATGCTGCACAGAGCCTAGGGACAGGCCAAAAGGACCCAGACAGGGCATGGCCCAGTGATCGATCGGCCAGCAGGGGTCTCACACACACATGTATATCTTTCCTACACACACACACACATTCTCTCTGTTTACAAACACACATTTGGCTCTCTGTCCCAGTGGTGCTGATAGTGTGATGAATAGGTCAGCCGATTGGCAAACGTTCTGTAAATTGAAAAATCGTGTGACTAAACTAAACAAAAAGAAGAAGAAACTGTACTATGGAAGGAAGATAAATTATATTTAAAAAATGATAGTAAAAAGCTTTGGAGCACCTTAAATAAATATTTGGGCATTAACTTGAAATCGGCTCCCTCATTCATTGAATCAGATGGCTCATTCATCATAAAACCCACTGATATTGACAACTACTTTTGTCACGCCCTGACCTTAGAGATCCTTTTTATGTCTCTATTTTGGTTTGGTCAGGGTGTGAGTTGGGGTGGGCATTCTATGTTTTGTGTTCTATGTTTTGTATTTCTGTGTTGTTTGGCCGGGTGTGGTTCTCAATCAGAAGCAGCTGTCTATCGTTGTCTCTGATTGAGAACCATACTTAGGTAGCTATTTTCAGTTTTGTGTGTCTGCACCAGACAGAACTGTTTCGTTTGTTTCTCTTTGTTATTTTTTGTTCTAGTGTTCAGCTGTATTAAAAATCATGAACACGTACAACGCTGCACCTTGGTCCTCTTCTTCAAGACGTTACAACTTTAATGATTTTTTCACTGGTAAGATTAGCAAATTTAGGCATGAACCTATACATCCATACATAAGTGACCAAATGATGAAAGACAAGCATTGTAATTTAGAATTCCGTAAAGGGAGTGTGGAAGAGATGAAAAATTATTGTTGTCTATCAACAATGACAAGCCACCTGGGTCTGACAACTTGGCTGGAAAATTACTGAGGATGATGGCGGATTATATTGTCATTCCTATTTTAAATTTCTTCAATCTAAGCCTACAGGAAAGTGTGTGCTCTCAGGCCTGGAGGAAACAAAAGTAATTCTGCTGCTACCCAAGAATAGCGAAGCACCCTTTACTTGCTCAAACAGCCGACCAATCAGCCTGTTACCAACCCTTAGTAAACTTTTGGGGAAAATGTGTTTGACCAGATACAAGGCTACTAACAACAGACTTTCAGCATGCTTATAGGGAAGGGCATTCAACATGTACGGCACTTACACAAATTACTGATGATATGCTAAGAGAAATTGATAATAGGAAGATTGTGGGAGCTGTTTTGTTAGACTTCAGTGCAGCTTTTTGACCGCTCCACGTCTGGCTTGGCCCACCTAGGTGGCGCCTCTAGAGCGGGGACCCTCGCCGCTGACCCCGGACTGGGGACCCTCGTAGCGGGCCTCGGACTGGGCACTCTTGTAGCGGGCCCCGGCCTGGGGGGCGTCGCTGGAGGCTCCGGACTGGAGGGCGACGCTAGAGGCTCCGGACTGAAGGACGACACTGGAGGCTCCGGACCGGCGAACGTCTCTGGAGGCTCCGGACTGAAGGGCGACGCTGGAGGCTCCAGACTGAAGGGCGACCCTGGAGGCTCCAAACTGAAGGGCGACGCTGGAGGCTCCGGACTGAAGGGCGTCGCTGAAGGCTCCGGACTGAAGGGCGACGCTGGAGGCTCCGAACCGAAGGGCGACGCTGGAGGCACCGGACTGAAGGGCGACGCTGGAGGCTCCGGACTGAAGGGCGACGCTGGAGGCGCCGAACTGAAGGGCGACGCTGGAGGCTCCGGACTAGAGGGCGTCGCTGGAGGCTCCGGACTGAAGGGCGTCGCTGGAGGCTCCGGACTGCCGGGCGTCGCTGGAGGCTCCGGACTAGAGGGCGTCGCTGGAGGCTCCGGACTGAAGGGCATCGCTGGAGGCTCCGGACTGCCGGGCGTCGCTGGACGCTCCGGACTGCAGGGCGTCGCTGGAGGCGCCGGACTGCAGGGCGTCGCTGGAGGCTCCGGACTGATGGCCTTCGTTGGAGGCCTCGTGCCATGACTCCTCACTGGAGGTTTCGTGCCATGGATCATCACTGGAGGCCTCCTGCCATGGATCAACACTGGAGGCTTCGTGCCATGGATCATCACTGGAGGCTTCTTGCCATGGATCATCACTGGAGGCTTCTTGCCGTGGATCATCACAGGAGGCTTCTTGCCATGGATCATCACTGGAGGCTTCGTGCCATGGATCATCACTGGAGGCTTCGTGCCATTGATCATCACTGGAGGCTTCGTGCCATGGATCATCACTGGAGGCTTTCTGCCATGGATCATCACTGGAGGCTTCCTGCCATGGATCATCACTGGAGGCTTCGTGCCATGGATCATCACTGGAGGCTTCTTGCCATGGATCATCACTGGAGTGGATAGACACACAGGAGGCCTGGCTCTGGGAGAAGGCACAGGACTCACCAGGCTGGGGAGACATGCAGGAGGGTTAGGGCTTAGCACAGGCACAGGACTCACCAGGCTGGGGAGACATGCAGGAGGCCTTGTCCTTGGCCGAGGCACCGGATGCACTGGGCCGTGGAGGCACACTGGAGGTCTCGAGCAACGAGCCTGCACAACCCATCCTGGCTGGATGGTGACTTTGGCCCTGCACGTGCGGGGCGCAGGCACAGGACGCACTGGGCTGTGCAGACGCACTGGAGACACAGTGCGCAGAGCCGGCGCAGGATATCCTGGGCCGTAGAGACGTCCTGGAGGTCTGGAGAGCAGGGCTGGCACATTCCGTCCTGGCTCGATGCCCACTCTAGCCCGGCCGATGCGAGGAGCTGGGATATAGCGCACTGGGCTATGAGTACGCGCTGAGGACACCGTGCGCATCACCCCATAGCACGCGGCCTGACCAGTCACATACTCGCCACGGTAAGCACGGGGAGTTGGCTCAGGTCTCCTACCTGACTCCACCAATCTCCCCCCAAAAAATTTGGGCTGCCTCTCGGGCTTCCTTGCCAGCCGTGTTCGCTCGTACCGCTGGTTCCCCTTTCCTGATGCCTCCGCTCTCCTGGCTGCCTCCACCTGTTCCCATGGGAGGCGATCCCTTCCAGCCAGGATGTCCTCCCATGTCCAGTCCTCTCCTCCACGCTGCTTGGTCCTTTTTTGGTGGCTAGTTCTGTCCCGGCCGTTTAAAGGAGTGGACCAAGGTGCAGCGCGATTGGAATACATATTTTAATTCAACGAAGAACACTTAACAAAATAACAAACTAACAAACTAAACGTGAAGCCAACGTAGTGCTCACAGGCAACTAAACATGGACAACTACCCACTAATACAGGTGGGAAAAAGGCAACCTAAGTATGGTTCTCAATCAGAGACAACGATAGACAGCTGTCCCTGATTGAGAACCACACCCGGCCTAACACATAGAAATGCAAAATCATAGAACACACAACATAGAATGCCCACCCAAATCACACCCTGACCAAACCAAAATAGAGACATAAAAAGCTCTCTACGGTCAGGGCGTGACATCAATATTGTTATTTTTTTGTATTATTGATTTCGTATTGTAGATATGTAGTGGTAGAGTAGTGGTGTAATAATGTGTTGTATTGTAGATATATAGTGGTAGAGTAGTGGTGTAATAATGTGTTGTATTGTAGATATATAGTGGTAGAGTAGTGGTGTAATAATGTGTTGTATTGTAGATATATAGTGGTAGAGTAGTGGTGTAATAATGTGTTGTATTGTAGATATATAGTGGTGTAATAATGTGTTGTATTGTAGATATATAGTGGTAGAGTAGTGGTGTAATAATGTGTTGTATTGTAGATATATAGTGGTAGAGTAGTGTGTAATAATGTGTTGTATTGTAGATATGTTGTGGTAGAGTAGTGGTGTAATAATGTGTTGTATTGTAGATATATAGTGGTAGAGTAGTGTGTAATAATGTGTTGTATTGTAGATATGTTGTGGTAGAGTAGTGTGTAATAATGTGTTGTATTGTAGATATATAGTGGTAGAGTAGTGGTGTAATAATGTGTTGTATTGTAGATATGTTGTGGTAGAGTAGTGTGTAATCATGTGTTGTATTGTAGATATATAGTGGTAGAGTAGTGGTGTAATAATGTGTTGTATTGTAGATATATAGTGGTAGAGTAGTGGTGTAATAATGTGTTGTATTGTAGATATATAGTGGTAGAGTAGTGGTGTAATAATGTGTTGTATTGTAGATATATAGTGGTAGAGTAGTGGTGTAATAATGTGTTGTATTGTAGATATATAGTGGTAGAGTAGTGGTGTAATAATGTGTTGTATTGTAGATATATAGTGGTAGAGTAGTGGTGTAATAATGTGTTGTATTGTAGATATATAGTGGTAGAGTAGTGGTGTAATAATGTGTTGTATTGTAGATATATAGTGGTAGAGTAGTGGTATAATAATGAGTTGTATTGTATATATGTAGTGGTAGAGTAGTGGTGTAATAATGTGTGTTGTTATGTACTGTTTTTTTTATATGTAACAGCATAATCGTGATTGAACCCAAGGAAGATCCGGAAATAAATTAAATAAAAAATACAAATTGCTGCAGAAGAGAGGAAGGAGAAAAGGACGCCAGAGAACCAGATAGATTCATCACTTTCCGTCCACCCCTCTATCCCTCCCTCTTTCCACCTCCCTCCCCTCCCTCCTTCTCTCTCTTTTCCTCCTTCCCCTCCCTCTCTCCCTCTGTCCCTCTCCCCTCTCTTTCTCCCCCTCCCTCCCTCCCTCCCTCTCTCCCCCTCCCTCCCCTCCCTCCCTCTCTCTCTCTCTCCCCCTCCTTCCCTCCCTCTCCCCCTCCTTCCCTCCCTCTCTCCCCCTCCTTCCCTCCCTGTCCTCTCCAGGTGGTGGCTAGTAGTAGTGGTACCTGGTGCCTAGAGCTCTCAGTGTGATACCTTGTGTAGCAGGGCCTGTCTCTGCTGCCCCTCCAGAGCAGGCAACGACTACCAGCAGGAGAAAAATCACACACACACACATGTACACACACACACACACACACATACACATACACACACACACACACACTGAGAGTTCCGGTCCCCCTCCAGAGCAGGCTTTGACTCCCAGCTGGAGTAACAGGGACCTCTGTTGAGATCACATCTATCTCTCTCTTCCCCCCTTGTCCTCTCCTCCCCTCCCATCTGCTTCAACTGTGGTGAGTCATTGAACATGACGCTGTTTTACATTCCTCCTGCAGTTTGCATGGGTGTGTCAAAGACATACTGAGGTTTGGACTTTCCTCCTGGGTCTTCCTCTGGCTTTGTAGAAAGTACATGGTCTAGGACATGGTCTGTAGAGTGTGATCTATCTCCCTCCCTCCCTCTCACTCTCTCACCCTCTCTCTCTCCCTCCGTTCCCACCCCCTCCCTCTCTCCCCCTCCCTCCCTCCCTCCATCTCTCCCCTCCCTCCCTCTCTCCCTCCCCCTCCCTCTCTCTCTCCCTCCCTCCCCCTCCCCCCCTCTCTCTCCCTCCCATCCGTCCCTCTCCCACCCCCTCCCTCTCTCCCTCTCCCTCCCAACCCTCCCTCCCTCTCTCCCCCCTTCCCTCCCTCTCTCTCTCACTCCCTCTCTTCCTCCTCATTTTCATTAATTTCATCTCTTTCATTCAACCACACTTATGCAATCTCTCTCTTTTTCTCTCTCCCTCCCTCCTCATTCATCAGCAGCCAATCATTGTCTCTCTTCTGAGGTTAGCTGTACTGCTGATGCAGTGATCTGAGAATAATTTCCATTCGGTCACTTCCAACACACACACACACACACACACACACACACACACACACACACACACACACACACACACACACACACACACACACACACACACACACACACACACACACACACACACACACACACACACACACACACACACACATCGTCCTGAGAGCTACAGTATCACTGGGAGCTAAAAACACAGTTTTTGTATGTAAGCATTAGTTATTAAGCAACGTCGGTGAAGGCTAGCCACTATGCTAGCCGTATGGGTCATTCTCTTAGGACAAACACTCCCAACTATCGCTGATAGTTTTGTTATATATATTTTTTTTTTGTTCAACAAGATCACTGCTATTGAAGTTGTGAACCGGTTTGAGTAGAAGGCCTATGAAGAATGTGATGAAATTATGTTTAAATAAGATATCAACTAGTTAATTGGTTATGTGCACCCCTACTCATTGTGGCTATGGTTTAGTCCAGCTGTATTTCTACCTGGCTGCAAGAGTTCTGTAAGCTTGAAAGGGGAGAGTGGCACGTGGGTCGTATTTGTTTTCAACAGTACCTGTAGCCCGGTACCTACAGATGTAGGATCTTAATAAGGATCTGCGTTCCGTTAACGGGACAGTTGTAAATCGTGCAGCGCATGATGTCAAGATCACAGATTTTAGAGAAACAACAAATGTCTCTACATATAAGTGTCTTATATCGGCTGAAAGCTTAAATTCTTGATAATATACCTGCACTGTCCAATTTGGAGTATGCTATTACTGTGAAAAAATGCCATGCTATTGTTTGAGGAGAACTCCTAACAACAAAACACTTTTTTCATCGCGATAGGTTTGATAAATTCACCTCTGAAGGTGAAATGTGTACTTACATTCTGAAATCTTCCTCTGATTTATCATCCAAAGGGTCCCAGAGATAACATGAAGTGTCGTTTTGTTAGATACAATTATTTTTCATATCCTAAAAAGGTCCATATAGCATGCCCGATCGATTTTGTATTTCCACTCGTTCAATTTGCAAAGTAAGGAATCTGTGAAAATCTCACGCTAAATGTTGTTTCAACGAGTCAAATCACATTCGTATCTATTCCTCAAAGATCCTAGAAGGTAACAAGACTTCACTATTTCATTAGGGGTGTAGTATATCCTATAGGACACCATATTTGGTGTCCTATACCATATTTTTATGTGTGTTACATTACAGAGAAGGATATTAAAAGTACATGCAGTTAAGAGGGAGACTTTTTCCTGGATTGTGTTCTTAAAGCCCAAAGGTTATATATATTATACACGTGTATGTGCGGCACGCGCGTGTGTGTGTGTGTGTGTGTGTGTGTGTGTGTGTGTGTGTGTGTGTGTGTGTGTGTGTGTGTGTGTGTGTGTGTGTGTGTGTGTGTGTGTGTGTGTGTGTGTGGCATGCGAGTGTGTGGGTGTGTGTGCGGCAGGCGTGTGTGCGGCATGTGTGTGTGTGGCATTTGTGTGTGTGTGCGCGTGCGTGTGTGTGTGTGTGCGTGTGTGTGTGTGTGTGTGGCATGCGGGTGTGTGGGTGTGTGTGCGGCATGCGTGTGTGTGTTTATGTGTGCGGCATGTGTGTGTGTGGCATGTGTGTGTGTGTGTGCGTGCGCCGTGTGTGTGTGTGCGTGTGTGTGCGTGCGTGCGTGCGTGCTTGTGTGCGGCATGTGCGTGTGTGTGCGTACTTGTGTGCGGCATGTGCGTGTGTGTGTGTGTGTGTGTGTGTGTGTGTGTGTGTGTGTGTGTGTGTGTGTGTGCGGCATGCGTGTGTGCGGCATGTGTGTGTGTGGCATGTGTGTGTGTGTGTGCGGCGTGTTTGTGTGTGTGCGTGTGTGTGCGTGTGTGCATGTGTGTGTGTGTGGCATGCGAGTGTGTGGGTGTGTGTGCGGCATGTGTGTGTGCGTGCGCGTGCGTGTGCGTGTGTATGTGTGTGGCATGCAGTAATATTCCCTCCCAGAATAGCTGTTGCCTGGAGGAGAATATCAAGGAAAGTGCCTGCTGTAACGGATGGATGGATGAGGAGAGGAGAGGGGAAGACAGAAGGGTACAGGGAAGAAGTGGAGATGAGAGAGAAAAGAGGAAAAGAGAGAGGAGGGGAGAAGAAGGGAAAGGAGTATATTGTAGTGGCTGATCTTTCAGGGCTTGTTAGTGTGTCAGTGTGTACGTCTGTAGAATAACTATGTCTAACATTCCACTGCTTGAAGAATGAGAAGATAATGCTGTAGATATATATGTTTAAAAGGATGGGGCTTAAGCTGCATCCTTGTCTCATCCTCCGGCCCTGTGGAAGGAAATGTGTGCGATTTTTGCCAGTTTTAACCGCACACTTGTTGTTTGTGTACATGGAATTTATAATGCTGTATGTTTTTCCCCCAACACCACTTTCCATCAATTTGTATAGCAGACCCTCATGCCAAATTGAGTCAAAAGCTTTTTTGAAATCAACAAAGCATGAGAACACTTTGCCTTTGTTTTGGTTTGTTTATTTGTCAATTGGGGTGTGCAGGATGAATACGTGGTCTGTCGTACGGCAATTTGGTAAAAAGCCAATTTGACATTTGCTCAGTACATTGTTTTCGCTGAGGAAATGTAGGAGTCTGCTGTTAATGATAATGCAGAAGATTTTCTGTTGGTTGCTGTTGACGCATATCCCCGGTAGTTATTGGGGTCAAATTTGTCTCCACTTTTGTGGATTGTGGTGATCAGTCCTTGATTCCAAATATTGGGGAAGATGCCAGAGCTGAGGATGATGTTACAGAGTTTAAGTATAGCCAATTGGAATTTGTGGTCTGTATATTTTATAATTTAATTTAAGATACCGTCAACCACACAGGCCTTTTTGGGTTGTAGTGTTTGTATTTTGTCCTGTAGTTCATTGAATGTAATTGGAGAATCCAGTGTGTTCAGGTAGTCTTTTATAATTGATTGTAAGATTTGTATTTGATCATGTATATATTTTTGCTGTTTGTTCTTTGTTATAGGGTCAAAAAGATTGGAGAATTGGTTTACCCATACATCTCCATTTTGGATAGATAATTCTTTCGTGTTGTTGTTTGTTTAGTGTTTTCCAATTTTCCCAGAAGTGGCTTAGAGTCTATGGATTCTTCAATTACATTGAGCTGATTTCTGACGTGCTGTTCCTTATTTTTCTGTCTCTTGCTCTCTCTCTGTGTGTCTCTCTCTCTCTCGCTCAGTAGTATAGTGCAGTGAGTAATCTACTTGATATAAAAGGCTGGAGGTATTTATTTTGGTCTGTTTGGCAAATGGGTCAAACATTGAAACACAGGACAGTAGAGAGAGTGGGGAGGTGGGGACAGAGACAGGGAGGGGGAGGTGGGGACAGAGAGAAGGGGGTAGGTAGGGACAGAGACAGGGAGGGGGAGGTGGGGACAGAGACAGAGAGGGGGAGGGGGAGGTGGGGACAGAGAGAAGGGGGGTAGGTAGGGACAGAGACAGGGAGGGGGAGGTGGGGGGGGAGACAAGGGGGGTAGGTAGGGACAGAGGTAGTACAGAGGGAGAGGGGAGGAATATGGCATGGTAGGACCTCACATTGGACAGAGGGAAGGAGTGGAGAGAGGAGTTACACACGTTCTCAGTTTAGATTAAGCTTCATGTTCCCCTGAGGGGCGGCAGGTAGCCTAGTGGTTAGAGCGTTGGGCCAGTAACCGAAAGGTTGTTAGATTGAATCCCCGAGTTGACAAGGTAAAAATCTGTCGTTCTACCCCTGAACAAGGCAGTTAACCCACGGATTCCTAGGCTGTCATTGTAAATAAGAATAAGTTCTTAACTGACTTGCCTAGTTAAATAAATAAAATGACAATAAAAAACCTCTGATAACTCCGCCTGGTGTTGGCTAGTCTTATCACCAGGCTCTACAGTGAGTCAGTTGCACTGTCACTACTTCTCCATCAAGTGTCAACTCCATCCCAGACACGCTGCTGTATAAATCATACTCACTTCTGAAAGCACTAGTTATCTGGAAAATCACTATCTGCAAGTGATTGAATGCCTGCTTTATTCTCTCGTATACATTTTAAAAGGAAAAATCACATGTACACACATTTAATGTTCTCAACTGTATGGCTGCTGTCACCATTCTAACTGGTGTCTGAGGAGCCATCTTGGTTTAAGGAGCTTAATAGCTGTTAGAGTTATACCTTAAGTCCATCCTGTTTAGGATGACAGTGCAATACCTCATTTGCATACCTGTTGAAGACTCAAAATATTGATTTGTTCAAGCAATCTCATTTTCCCCCACGTATATTCACTCTCCCCAAAACTCATCTCTCTCACATGATGTTAACTACATTTATTTTCTTTTTCAGATTTGAATATTTATAGAAATGAGCAGGCATGTTTAGTGATCTTAGCTTAGCGGAGCACATTGTTATTTCTTCTCTCTCTCTTTCCTCTAAGTCAATGTCTGTCACACCTCTCTCTCTCTCACCCATTAATAGTCTGTGTGTTCTGATGCTTTTCTATAGACCATTTTCTGACACATTAATTATAACCTCTGACCACAAACCTCTCTCTCTCTCGCTCTTTCTTTCCTCTACACATCTGAAGAGAGAGGCCAGTATCTGCCACATGAATTCTAACCCCTGACCCGCTAACCTCTCTCTCTCTTTCCTCCACAGATCTGAAGAGAGAAGCCAGTATCTGCCACATGCTGAAGCACCCTCACATCGTAGAGCTAGTGGAGACATACAGCTCTGACGGCATGCTCTACATGGTCTTCGAGTTGTGAGTCTCAACTCTGTTTCCTTCTCTATTACGCATGCACGCGCACACACTCTCACACTCACTCACTCAATTATGCACAGCAACATACATATTCATAGGATATAAGCATTTTTTGCATCTAAAAAGTATTTTATTTCAAATGTGATGAGGTTTAATATGATAAGTTATAATCCGAGGTCGCTCCCATCCCCATCAGTTCAGTCTGTCATGTCGCTGAGCGGTCACACCACTAGTGGTGTAATCGATGTGACCGTTGGTAATGGATTTATACTACTCGCTAACGCTAGCATAGCTAGGCTAGTTATCAGGACAGAGTACTGTATGGGTACAGTGAGTGAGAGTAGCTGCAGCTGTGGCCACAGGCAGACGTCAGTGTAGCAAGCTCTTATTGAACGTGTTGAGGCAAAAGCAATTTTTAAAGTGACGTCATCATTTCTGAAATGACATCATAATTTGTACCTATAGAATATGCATAAACTCATCCTCCAAATGCAACGTCTGCCTACACCCACACGTATTGTCTGTAACGGTTGTCATCGGGAGAAAGAGAGGACCGAGGTGCAGCGTGGTAAGTGTTCATCTTATTTAATGAAAGTGAACACTTCAAAATACAAAACAACAAAGTGAAAACCGAAACAGTTCTATCTGGTGCAGACACACAAAGACTGAAAATAAACACCCACAAAACCCAACAGAAAACAGGCTACCTAAATATGGTTCCCAATCAGGGACAACGATTGACAGCTGCCTCTGATTGAGAACCATATCAGGCCAAACACAGAAATAGAAAATCATAGAAAAACTAACATAAACAACCCACCCAACTCACGCCCTGACCATACTAAAACAAAAGACAAAACAAAGGAACTAAGGTCAGAACGTGACATTGTCTAGATTTTGAATACCTTCAAACACCAAAATATACCTCATTTTAAAATAGGCCACCTGTCAATCGTGAATAGTAATCATTGAAACGTCCAAACTGCATCTACATGCCAATAATTTGATCTCAATCAGATTAATGGGAATATGCATTCAGATGTTCTTGAATGATGTAGGCCTACAGTGTAGTATGTACAGTATGTACATTATGTAGGTAGGCCTAACTATGTTTTCCTGAGCATCTGGTTGTAACCAATAGTATAGGCCTACCTGTATTTTGTTTCAATCAAAGCTCATATTTTTCCTAGTGGCACCGTGGTGCACAAGCTGTTAACTTTTGACCCATGAGAAAAAACTGTGACCACTCAGCTAATCATCCTGAAATCTCATAAGGTGGTGTTTTTGGTCTTACGGTAACGTTATACTTAAGCAATAAGAGGAGGTGTGGTATATGGCCAATATAACACGGCTAAGGGCTGTTCTTAGGCATGAAGCAACCCCCGAGGTGCCTTATTGCTATTATAAACTGGTTACCAATGTAATTAGAGCAATAAAACTAAATGTTTTGTCATGCCTGTGGTATACGGTCTCATATACCATGGCTTTCAGCAAATCAGCATTCAGGGCTCGAACCACCCAGTTAATAATGTCTGATATACCCTTGGCTGTCAGCCAATTAGCATTCGGGGCTCGAACCACCCAGTTTATAACATGCTATTCCATTCGGTTCTGTTGTGTAGAATACTAATAAAACATTGTGACTTTGCAGCCATTGAATAGCTTTGATCGACCTTTTAGTAAACAAGCACCATTGTGAGAAGTAGCGAGCGACGCTCCGGGACGCTGCGGCAGGACTACACCTCTGGTGATAATAGGACTGGAGTAGAGAGATGGAGAGAATCAGAGGAGAGAGAGAGAGAGAGAGAGAGAGAGAGAGAGAGAGAGAGAGAGAGAGAGAGAGAGAGAGAGAGAGAGAGAGAGAGAGAGAGAGAGAGAGAGAGAGAGAGAGAGAGAGAGAGAGAGAGAGAGAGAGAGGAGAATGGCAGAGGGCTGAAAGTCGAGAGAGCAGCCAGGGAGGTAGAAGAAGTGATCGAGAAAGAAAGAGCGAGAGGGGGAAATAGTGAAAGAGGCCTGTAGAGGAAGAGATGGTGAGTCCTACCTACGGTGTCTGCTCAAAAATGATAGAGAGAGAGAGACTGAAAGAAGGAAAGAAAGAAAGACAAAGAAAGAAAGAAAGAAAGCCATCAGTGTGGAATATGAAGAGTGTTCTGTTCTAGTCTACTCTGTTCTATTCTGTTGTGTTCTAGTTTACTCTGTTCTATTCTGTTGTGTTTTGTTCTAGTCTACTCTGTTCTATTCTATTCTGTTGTGTTCTAGTTTACTCTGTTCTATTCTGTTGTGTTCTGTTCTAGTCTACTCTGTTCTATTCTGTTGTGTTCTAGTTTACTCTGTTCTATTCTGTTGTGTTCTGTTCTAGTCTACTCTGTTCTATTCTATTCTGTTGTGTTCTAGTTTACTCTGTTCTATTCTGTTGTGTTCTGTTCTAGTTTACTCTGTTCTATTCTGTTGTGTTTTGTTCTAGTCTACTCTGTTCTATTCTATTCTGTTGTGTTCTAGTCTACTCTGTTCTATTCTATTCTGTTGTGTTCTAGTCTACTCTGTTCTATTCTGTTGTGTTTTGTTCTAGTCTACTCTGTTCTATTCTGTTGTGTTCTGTTCTAGTCTACTCTGTTCTATTCTGTTGTGTTCTGTTCTAGTCTACTCTGTTCTATTCTGTTGTGTTCTGTTCTAGTCTACTCTGTTCTATTCTGTTGTGTTCTGTTCTAGTCTACTCTGTTCTATTCTGTTGTGTTCTGTTCTAGTCTACTCTGTTGTAGACAAAGACTGCGCACAAGAGGAAATCCTCCTTAGGTCCCTGAAGATTCCACACGAACAAAGGATACGATAAAAACGAACAAGTTTCATTTTAAAGGAATATCCATAGTTTTATCGAACACACATATACAGACATTAACGCATGCAAACAGTCAGATACAGACACACACACAAACAGACAGACACATACATACATACATACATGCACACAGACATACATGCACACAGACATACATGCACACAGACATACATACACACAGACAGACAGACAGACAGACAGACAGACAGACAGACAGACAGACAGACAGACAGACAGACAGACAGACAGACAGACAGACAGACAGACAGACAGACAGACAGACAGACAGACAGACAGACAGACAGACAGACACATACATACATACATACACAGCTTTCAAACAGGCCCATAGTAGTTGCACACACTTCAAACTTTAATAAGATAACCTTTTCACCTCCTAAAGTTTGGATGTTTACATTGACCTTCATACCAAACTGACCTATCTTCTTCTATCTCTCTCCCTATCCACCCCCCCTCTCTCTCTTTCTTTACCTCCTATCTCTCTCTCACTCTCTCTCCCCTTCTCTCTCTCTTTCTCCCCCTCTTCCACTCACTCACCCTCTATCACTCCCTTCCTCTATCACTCCCTCTATCTATCTATCTCTCTCCGACAGTATGGATGGTGCAGACCTGTGTTTTGAGATTGTGAAGAGGGCAGACGCTGGCTTCGTCTACAGTGAGGCGGTGGCCAGGTAAGACCAAGTTCACTTCCCATGATGCTCCATTTGAAATAGTTCCTCTTGTTGCATTGAGTTCCATTCAATCTGATGGCTTCACTTTTCTCCAAGGCTGCACTTCAATGTGGCATTCAACCTTTCAAAACTGAATTTAACACAACTAGTGAAAAATTAATTCAGAGAAGAATACCAAAACACCATGGACAGAAATAACCACTTGTCGCTATTACAACAATATTGTTTAGAATCAATAGTCATGGCGTTTTATTTCTGCCTTCCTTTCTCCTGCTCCAGTCACTACATGAGACAGATCTTAGAGGCACTGCGATATTGTCATGACAACAACGTCATCCATCGAGACGTGAAGGTAGGCCTTAGTCTTCGTTTGATAGTGTGTGTGTTTGTGCACGTGTCTCCCGGAAACAGAGTTTACTTGGAGTTGGAACCTAGTTGTGATTTTACTGTGGTCAGTCCCCTCCTCCCCTCCTCAATTCTCTCTTGACCCAGACGTGTTTTTCAATCTGGCTGTCTGTCTGAAACATTTCTAAGTGAATTTGAATTTGAGTTTATTTTTACAGGGAGAGTGAAACATTAATCAACGTTAATTTTCAACCACAGTCCCTGGACAGGTTATTAAAACAATTCCAATAACAATGCAGACAAACAATGAGCAGTGAGCACATGCAGAGCAACACAGACAGACTGAGCAACATAGGACAAGCAACACAGCATGCAGAGCAGCACGCAGACAGACAGAGCAGGGATTATTTTTATTTAACTTTTATTTAACTAGGCAAATCAGTTAATTATTATTTTGCAAAGATAGCCTACTCCAGCCAAACCCTCCTCTAACCCGGACAACGCTGGGCCAATTGTGCGCCGCCCTATGGGACTCCCAATGACGGCCGGTTGTGATACAGCTCTTGATCAAACCAGAGTCTGTAGTGACGCCTCTAGGACAGAGATGCAGCGCCTTAGACCGCTGCGCTACTCTGGAGCCTTAACCCATAGCTCACAAGTGTGAACGTGAAGAGTTGTGCTGCTCGTCTTCTCAGCGTTTCCTCCTCTGTCTTTGTCTGGGATTTCCAACACCACTACAGCAGCACTAAAGCATATATTTACCTGAACCAAATCAACTGTAGAGCTTATATTTAGAGTTTCATAATGACCTTCTGTGACCTTCACGTTATAACAGAAATAGAGTGCCTTAGTGTTTGCAGGCTTGTTTGTAAAGTGTAAACCACACAGCTTGTGTTAGTTGTTCAGGGTGGAAACTGTGAGAAAACAGATCGCTAGCTCACACTCTGGGTAACAAGTTGAAGACGTTGGCCGTGATTTTAGCAAGGTTGAGATGAAGCTGCTAAAACACGTTTTATTTTACTTCTCCTGTGAGCTGTTGTTGTTGCCCTGGTAATGGATAGATAACAATAACCTTTCAATCTTTACTCTATATTGCTCCAGAACCACTAGTCAACGTCAGCCATTTTAACTCTGACAACTCAAGAGATTGATTGCAGTAACTATGAGTAGTGTAGTCGTTGTTGACAGAGTTGTCAGAGACAGTGAGTTGAAGTGAGTTAATGCTGGTGTTGTTCACAGGTAATATGGCGACGCTGTCCTTGTTGAATACGGAGCAACTTGTGTGCATCGGTGCATGAAAGTCAAGGTCTTTGAATTCATTTGAATATCTTAGAAGTATAAATCACAGAACATCTCTATTATATTATTCATAATAACCCCTTCTTCTCGCCACGCTGTGTGTGTGTGTGTGTGATAGAGTGTAACCAAAGACTGTCACATGCCTGATTACATAAAATGTGACGAGAATGGGGGGGGGGGGGGGGGGGGGGAATATGTTCGGAATGTCGATGTTTTCATTCTAGTTCCAGGAAACAGAAATGATAATGCAGTTTGGAATGTTTGATTGATTACCTTGTGATAATGGACTAGATTACAGACTACTAAAATTAGAAGATGTACTGTACACATGTAAATAGCTAGCCGTTTTCAGATAGACGGTGTTGATGGAGCGATGCCTCACTGTATATTTATTGTGGAATGGTAAAGAATACCGTTAAAATCAAACACTAACTTGATCTGAGCTCCTGTGTCTGTTTACTTTCGGCTATTTGTTGTAGAGTAATGCAGAAGCCATATGCATTGTCCCATGGCAAGCACTGTGTAACGTTCGTCATAGTCGTTCTCCTCCTCAGACGAGGAGGAGCAAGGATCGGACCAACATGCAGCGAGGTATGTAGACATAATGATTTAATTAAATTGACAAGACGAACACTGACACGAAATACACTTGAATAAGCTACAAAACAAGAAACGATGTGAACAAACCTGAACGAGATAACATAACGCACGAACAGGAACGAACACATACACGAACACAAACGAAACAGTCCCGTGTGGTGCGACATACACAGACACAGGAACAATCACCCACAAACAAACAGTGAGAACAGCCTACCTTAATATGGTTCTCAATCAGAGGAAACGTCAAACACCTGCCTCTAATTGAGAACCATATCAGGCAACACATTTAACCCAACATAGAAACACATAACATAGAATGCCCACCCCAACTCACGCCCTGACCAACTAAACACATACAAAAACAACAGAAAACAGGTCAGGAACGTGACACACTGTTACATCTTTCCCTTCAAATACTGCATATTAGCTGTTTGTGTTCTGTGTGTGTGTGGTATTATTACCTCATAACAAAGGCCAAACACAAAAAAACACGCACACACAACAAAGCCTTCACCTAGCTATGCGTGGTCAGCACTGTGGGCGGCGGGCCACTGAGACACTCTACAGTTACTCTACAGTCACTCTACAGTTACTGGATCAGCAATGCACTGGCAGGTAAAATATAGTGCCTTCGGAAAGTATTCAGACCCTTGACTTTTTCCACATTTTGTTACGTAACATCCTTCTTCTAAAATGTATTATAAAGTATATATCCTCAGTCATCTACACACAATATCCCATAATGACAAAGTGAAAACAGGTTTGTAGACATTTTTACAAATGTATACAATTTAAAAATATATATATATATATCTTATTTACATAAGTATTCAGACCCTTTGCTATGAAACTCGAAATTGAGCTCATGTGCATCTTGTTTCATTGATCGTCGTTGAGATGTTTCTACAACTTGATTGGAATCCACCTGTGGTAAACTAAATTGATTGGGCATGATTTGGAAAGGCACTCAACTGTCTATATAAGGTCCCACAGTTGACAATGCATGTCAGAGCAAAAACCAAGCCATGCGGTTGAAGGAATTGCTCGTAGAGCTCAGAGACAGGATTGTGTTGGGTCACATATTTGGGGAAAGGTACCAAAACATTTCTGCAGCATTGAAGGTCACTAAGAACACAGTCACCTCTATAATTCTTCAATGGAAGAAGTTTGGAACCACCAAGACTCTTCTTAGAGCTGGCCACACGGCCAAACTGAGCAATCGCGGGAGAAGGGCCTTGGTCAGGGAGGTGACCAAGATCCCGATGGTCACTCTGACAGAGCTCCAGAGTTCCTCTGTGGAGATGGGAGAACCTTCCCAAAGGACAACCTTCTCTGCAGCACTCCACCAATCAGGCCTTTATGGTAGACTGGCCAGATGGAAGCCATTCCTCAGTAAAAACACATGACAGCCCGCTTGGAGTTTGCCAAAAGGCACCTAAAGACTCTCAGACCACGAGAAACAAGATTCTCTGATCTGATGAAATCAAGATTTAACTCTTTGGCCTGAATGCCAAGTGTCAACTCTGGAGGAAACCTGGCACCATCCCTACGATGAAGCATGGTGGTGGCAGCATCATGTTGTGGGGGAAGTTTTTCAGCGGCAGGGACTGGGAGACTAGTCAGGATCGAGGCAATGATGAATGGAGCAAAGTACGATCCTTGATGAAAACCTGCTCCAGAGCGCTCAGGACCTCAGACTGGGGCGAAGGTTCACCTTCCAACAGGACAACAACCCTAAGCACATAGCCAAGACAACGCAGGAGTGGCTTCGGGACAAGTCTCTAAATATCCTTGAGTGGCCAAGCCAGAACCCGGACGTAAACCTGATGGAACATCTCTGGAGAGACCTGAAAGTAGCTGTGCAGCAATGCTCCCATCCAGCCTGACAGAGCTTGAGAGGATCTGCAGAGAATAATGGGAGAAACTCCCCAAATACAGGTGTGCCAAGCTTGTAGCGTCATACCCAAGAAGACTTGAGGCTGTAATCACTGCCAAAGGTGCTTCAACAAAGTACTGAGTAAAGGGTCTGAATACTTATGTAAATGTAATATTTATTTTTAATTTGCAACATTTTCTAAAAATCTGTTTTGCTTTGTCATTGAGGGGTGTTATGTGTTGATAGTTTTTTTCTCCTCATCAATTTAATACATTTTAGAATAAAGTTGTAATGCAACAAAATGTGGGAAAAGTCAAGGGCTCTGAATACTTTCCAAAGGCACTGTACCTCTGTTAATACACACACACTTATTGGCAAAAGCTGGACATGAAATACAATTTCCTAGTCACCGTGCTTCTACATCTGCATTGCTTGCTGTTTTCTGTATAGCACTTTGTGACATTGGCTGATGTAAAAAGGGCTTTATAAACACATTTGATTGATTGCAAAACTCAACTCTACTCTTTGTACTGTAGCAACAGAGAGAAGTGAATGTTTGCTGCTTCCAACAGTGATCTTTCTATTCACCCCAGTAGGCTCCAAGAGGGGCCAGCGGTAGTAATGGCAGCCTGTGTGTTTGTCCTGTCTACACGCTGATAAACAAACACACCGTGGGAATTGAAGAGAGTTGGATCTTATCTGTGAAGGCTAATAGCTCAATATGGAGGAAATGTCACATTCTCCATATGAATGGAGAGAACGAGGGAAGGATGGAGGGATGAAAGCGGCAGCACTATCAGAGCGATTAATAGATAGACTGTGGCTTTTCCTACTGTATACACAATGTTAGCTGGTAGAATGTGTTAGTGACTTCCTAATAGTCTTGTTAGTGTTATTTATGACTGAGTGGGATGGTGTGTGTCTACTGGTAACTATCTTGTAATGGGAATGGATATAGACAAAAAGTCACGCTGGTGTAAAGGATTTGGAGACAGGCGCAGGAATACATCATCTGAGTTTTTAATACACCCAAAAGAAACGTATACAAAACACCGGGATGTACCCAAACAAAAGAGCGAGGGTAAACCTTGTATAACGACACGGAACCCGTAATACGCAATGCACAAAACACGCAGCACAGGCTGAAACAACGCATTAGGTACTCACACCACCAACAGACATGGGAACAATAACACGCAGCACAGGCTGAGACAACGCAATAGGTACTCACACCACCAACAGACATGGGAACAATAACACGCAGCACAGGCTGAGACAACGCAATAGGTACTCACACCACCAACGGACATGGGAACAATAACATGCAGCACAGGCTGAGACAACGCAATAGGTACTCACACCACCAACGGACATGGGAACAATAACATGCAGCACAGGCTGAGACAACGCAATAGGTACTCACACCACCAAAGGACATGGGAACAATAACATGCAGCACAGGCTGAGACAACGCAATAGGTACTCACACCACCAACAGACATGGGAACAATAACATGTAGCACAGGCTGAGACAACGCATTAGGTACTCACACCACCAAAGGACATGGGAACAATAACATGCAGCACAGGCTGAGACAACGCATTAGGTACTCACACCACCAACAGACATGGGAACAATAACATGCAGCACAGGCTGAGACAACGCATTAGGTACTCACACCACCAACAGACATGGGAACAATAACATGCAGCACAGGCTGAGACAACGCATTAGGTACTCACACCACCAACAGACATGGGAACAATAACATGCAGCACAGGCTGAGACAACGCAATAGGTACTCACACCACCAACGGACATGGGAACAATAACATGCAGCACAGGCTGAGACAACGCAATAGGTACTCACACCACCAACGGACATGGGAACAATAACATGCAGCACAGGCTGAGACAACGCATTAGGTACTCACACCACCAAAGGACATGGGAACAATAATCGACAAAGGGCACATTTATACAAACACAATCAGTGAGGAATTGGAACCAGGTGTGCTTAATGACACAGTTCAGTACAGCCTAGAAGGCCGGTGACATCGACCTCCGGAATGAGCAGCAGTAATGGGGGGGATCCGTGACACAAAAACAGGTCAAGCTCTGAAAATCAGCTACATTCACACACCTGCGCACGCACACACACACACACACACACACACACACACACACACACACACACACACACACACACACACACACACACACACACACACACACACACACACACACACACACACACACACACACTGCTGTGGCCCACTGGAATAGTTTATGAGTCTGAGCCAAGGAAGAGATGTTGTGAATTACAGCACTAATCTGCTGTAAATAGCCAGGATAAAGCAGTTTTAAAGTGGAGCCCCCCCCAAAAAATGCATTTAGCCTACTGAAACACCCGGCTCAAACAGAGAGGGATGCTATGTTAGCTAGCAGGCTATGGCTATGGCTATCCAACAGTGGATGTCTTCCATGTCAAGGTAAGCTTTTGGTTTTATGAATTTATTGCCACCGGTGCCCTGTGGTGTAACTGCTAAACTGCATTCTGACTGTACACTGTACTGCATGATTGTAGCGGGTTTACTAACGGGCTAGTATGTTGTCTGTGATGTGACAATGATGTAGGCTGTGTGTAGCTGTTAGCGATCATGGTATGAAGGTTTGGCTTGGAAAGTTTTTTGGGGCTGGTGTGTTGTGCTGAAGTCCACAAGCGAAGGGTGAGAAGAGTTGAGTGAGTAGATAGTAGCGAGAAGGAATTATATATACAAAGTGATCATGCTGTTTTTATGCGGCTGCTATGAAAGTGAACTGTTTTAGTGTGATCAGGGGTGTATTCATTCTGTGGAAAAACATTTTCTAAATGGAAGCAAGCAGAATGAAAACGGGATAAAAATACCTGAATTTGTCCAATAGAAACTTTCATTTGCAACTGTTGGACTAATAATTACACCCTAGGTCAGCTAGATGCAGGAAAGAGTGTGCAAGGAGGTATTGAATGTGTTACTGTCTGTCACTGTCACACCCTGATTGTAGAGAGCTTTTTATGTCTCTATTTTGGTTTGGTCAGGGTGTGATTCGGGTGGGCATTCTATGTTCATTTTCTATGTTTTGTATTTCTTTGTGTTTGGCCGGGTGTGGTTCTCAGAGGCAGCTGTCTATCGTTGTCTCTGATTGAGAATCATACTTAGGCAGCTTTTTCCCACCTGTGTTTTGTGTGTAGTTGTTTTCTGTTTAGTGTTTTGCACCTGACAGGACTGTTTCGGTTATTCACTTTGTTATTTTTGTTTAGTGTTCAGTTTAAATAAAAAGTCATGAACACTTACCACGCTGCGCTTTGGTCCGATTCCTCTTCATCCGACGACGACACCCGTTACAGTCACCTTGATTACTACTACAAAATTCTCTCGACCTGTGTGCACCTACGTTGTAAACTTTCATTCATAGGCTAGGTTGTAGCAACCTCATGATAGGTACAGGGAAACTTAGAGTATCATTTAGTAGCCTCAACCTATAGCTATTACATTGAGCTGGGTGAATGGAATATGAATGACAGCCATTAAATATGCTGTAATAGAAATGAATCCATTCTCATCTTAAACGGTATTGACCGCCTCTGGTTAAAACTAAAGGTGGATTTACCAAACTTTGTGTGAAAAGGTAGCACTTTGAACATTATATTTAGACAATGAAAAATAAACAGTGTACACTCTGCATAAAGGGTACAGGGTAAAGATTGAAGGCAGAAGTCTCTTGTTGAAGCAGGTGTAGGTTAGCAATATTGCTGCTGCCTCTGGGCCCTATCAGTCCTTGGTTGAGTCTGTACAGCACCAGGGATGCTTTTTTCTTCTCTCATTCTTTCTCTTTTTAAATGTGTGTGTGTGTGTGTGTGTGTGTGTGTGTGTGTGTGTGTGTGTGTGTGTGTGTGTGTGTGTGTGTGTGTGTGTGTGTGTGTGTGTGTGTGTGTGTGTGTGTGTGTGTGTGTTCTTGGCAATTTCTCGCATGGAATAGCCTTCATTTCTCAGAACAAGAATAGACTGACGAGTTTCAGAAGAAATTATTTGTTAATGGCCATTTCAGCCTGTAATCGAACCCACAAATACTGATGCTCCAGATACTCAACTAGTCTAAAGATGGACAGTTTTATTGCTTCTTTAAATCAGGACAACAGTTTTCAGCTGTGCTAACATAATTGCAAAAGGGTTTCCTAATGATCAATTAGCCTTTTAAAATGATAAACTTGGATTAGCTAACAAAACGTGCCATTGGAACACAGGAGTGATGGTTGCTGATAATGGGCCTCTGTAAGCCTATGTAGATATTCCATTAAAAAATCTTCCGTTTCCAGCTACAATAGTCATTTACAACATTAACAATGTCTACACTGCATTTCTGATCAATTTGATGTTGTTTTAATGGACAATTTTTTTTAATTTTCTTTCAATAACAAGGAAATTTCTAAGTGACCCCAAACTTTTGAACAGTAGTGTACATATCAGTTACACATTCCTTCTCTCTCTCGCTCATAAATATACAACGTGCTCTTTGAATATAGTGGGAGTGACAAAACAGCACCACACGGTAAAAGTATTGGACTCACTTCTCCTGGTCAATGAAGGAATGTTGTTGAATGAGGTGATTAAAGTGGTCAATGTAAAATAGCAAAATCCTAAAAAAAATCTTTACTGACTGTAAAATAGCAAAATCCTAAAAAAATCTTCACTGACTCCAGTTCACAGAGTGTGACTCTTTCCATGACCCCTGACCCCTATGACACCAACCTCCCACCAATTGGATTGGCTCTGGTGGTAGCCTGCGTGGTGGCCCCGCCGGATGATTGGCTGCTGGGCTTCTGTGGGTGGAGCCTAAGCAGTAACATGACCTGTCTGTGGAAGGTCTTGTCCAACAAGAAGTACATCACCGGGTCGACCGAACTCCTCAGCGTGGTGAGACAAAGCAGGAAGTTCTTGACCTGAGACAAAAATCAACACGCTGTTATGAAGTTTGACAGCTTTAAACTCTACTTCATGTAATATAAAACTTAACTCCACAAAACATGATTTGCTTCTGGAAGTGCTTTTGAGCCAAAATAAATGGACAAATATTGCCTATAGTTACAGTATATTGTCTATTGATAATGGTAAACTGCTGCACCTTTTAATTTAAAGGTTATATGAAAGTGTTGTTGACCTCAACGATGGCAGAGAGAGGATGGCAGGGCCCCATAATGGTGGTGGCTGGGTCAGCTTGGTGCTGGACTAGGGAGATAAAGATGGACTTGAAGATGTGGTAAGGCAACATGCACACTATCAGAACCACCTGTAGAGGAGAGGAGGAAGAGAGGAGAGGAGGAAAGGTTGAGAAGAGAAGTTAAAGTCGCTAGATATAAAGCAACTAGCTATCTAGCGAATAGCATCTGTCCGTCTTAGTCTTAATCAGTAAGAAACCATTCAAATGGCTCCCCAAAACACCCAGAAGACGGAATCCTCACCTGGATCACCACGATGTTTCGGAACACTCTTCCCAGCAGTCTCTGGGAACCGTTGACAACGGCACACCGACGCGACCTCCATATATGCCTCGCCACCGCCATATACGATGTCAGCACCAGCAGGAAACAGATGAAGAAGATCACAATGGACACCACATTCGCCCCCCTCGACAGGCTTCCCCCCATCTCCATTGCCACACTGTAACACACCCTCCCCCTCTTCTCCTCACCCCATCCTCCTCTCTCTCCATCCTCACTCCCTACATCCACCTTCGTCTCCTTCACTGAATAGTAAACTGTCACGGGTACTGTGGCCAACACCACCATCCCCCAGGCCCAGGCGCACACGGCCTTGGCGAACCTCACCCGTCTCAGCCTGGTGAAGAAGGCATGGGGTAGCAAGGTGGTGCAGGTGCTGGGGCGGCTTGCGTGGGTGTGCTGGATGAGGGTGGCGAAGCGGCTGAGCGCCACCCAGGTCAGGATAAAGACACTGATGTAGATGTTGATCTGCTGAACGGGGGTGACCCCATGGAGGACCAGCTGGCACAGGGGGCTCCACGCCGGCCAAGCTGGACCCTGGGAAGGAATTGACAAGGGATTTTTTTTTTACTGTTCTTATTTTACCACATATGTGACCCACCCCTTGATTGGTAGATCATGTGACCCATCCCTTGATTGGTAGATCATGTGACCCATCCCTTGATTGGTAAATCATGTGACCCACCCCTTGATTGGTAGATCATGTGACCCACCACTTGATTGGTAGATCATGTGAACCATCCCTTGATTGGTAGATCATGTGACCCATCCCTTGATTGGTAGATCATGTGACCCACCCCTTGATTGGTAGATCATGTGACCCATCCCTTGATTGGTAGATCATGTGATCCATTCCTTACTCTCATGATTGGTAGATCATTTAAAACAATTATAAATCTGCCACACAAAACATGACTTTTAAGACTTAAAATTCTATATTATTATTATTATTTACAAGGCCTTTGTAGAGGATTCATAAATCATATAGAGGCCTTTTATAGAGGCTTCAGAAATCATGTATAGGACTTTATAGATGCATAATAAATCATATAGAGGCCTTTATAGAGGATACATAAATCATGTATAGGACTTTATAGATGCATAATAAATCATATAGAGGCCTTTATAGAGGCTTCAGAAATCATATATAGAAATCATTCATAATAGTCCAGGCGATATGTGCCAAATTTTAGGTGATATGTTAACTTTTTCATAAAAGCAATTGGGGGGGGGGGGGGGTCCTGAACATTTTCAGATATGGAGGCCATTTTCCTTTCCGCCACAACCAAATAATGTATTTTGCGTCATAACTTCTGAACCAAACATGATAACACAGAAAATGTGACGTTTACTTATATGTTTTGAAGGTCAAGTATTTCAATGATACCGTGCACAACATCAAAAACAACCCCTGGCGGCCGTGGTGGCCATTTTGCTATTCCGCCATAACCGGACAATGTATTTTCTGTCATATCTGCTGAACCAAACATAATAAGGGGATGGCTACACCTATGTTTTGATGGTCAATGATTACAATTGTGCTGTCTACAATGTAAATAGTTATATTTTCAGGAGTGCATTAAATCTAAACTGGACATAGGTGGTGAAGTCTTTTTGGATCTTAAAAAGGCCTTTGATACTGTGAATCATGAGGTCCTTCTATCCAAACTATCCTCCCTTAATGTGTCCACTGAAGTCATTAGTTGGATGTATTCCTATCTGACAAACAGAAGTCAAAGGGTTTGTTTGGGGGACACTCAGTCAGACTCTCTTTACTATAACATCGGGGTCCCACAGGGAGGTCCCCTTCTGTTTACCATCTATATAAATGATCTCCCACTTGCTTGCCCACAAGTTAACATGCAGACGATACAGTTCTGTATGTACACTCAAAAAATAGACTACTTGTTAACTTCTTACGGATCGGTGGGACGCTAGCGTCATTCATGAAAATATAAGTGTCATGCATGATTCTTTAGCTTAGAATCTTGGTACTCAAACCGCGTTGTCTGATTTGCAATAGGCTTTACGGCGAAAGCATAGCATTTGATTGTCTGAGGACAGCGCCCCGCATACATTCAGCATAAACATATTTTCTAAACCAGCACAGGCGTCACAAAAATCTGAAATTGTGATCAAATAAATCACTTACCTTTGAAGATCTTCCTCTGTTTGCAATCCCGAGGGTCCCAGTTACACAACAAATGGTAGTTTTGTTCGATAAAGTTGGAGTCAATAAAGAGTTGGATCTCCCTCTTTGAAAAGTGGTGGGACAAATGTTGATTTCCTGATCTTGGAATTGCATTACATTTCAGCGATGGATTGAACAGATATGTAAGTGGTTCAGCGATGAAATCAGCTACCAGATTTAAAAATCAGGGATCAAGAAAATCAGGACCTGCAGGCTTTCTCTGATCTAAGGATTTAAGGACTTTATGTACCTCTTGCACTGAGAATGGCAAAAAGCTAAAAGTTTGACCAGCTCTCACTGGTTCATCCACACAGGTTTGTACAGAGACAGAGGACACTGAATCAAACAGCCTCCCAGATGTCATATACAGCAACAAAGTCCTTCAATACACATGACGGTAATTCATTAACATTTCTGTTTCCATACATAGACTGAACAGCTTTCCAAAAATTTCGAGGGTCATTCTGGTTATCAGTGGTAACAGACATAAAATATTCAGACTTGGCCTTCCTGAGAAGAAAAGAACACTTGTTTCGTAACTGCCTAAGAAGCCAATCAGCATCAGAACATGATTTCCTTGCTGTAGCCCAGGATAGATTACATTCGTGAATAATACAAGACAGCTCAGAAGAAAACCATGGATTATCCCGCCCTTTAACTCTGAACCTGCGGAATGGGGCATGTTTGTTTACTATTTGTCACGTTCTGACCTTAGTTCCTTTTTTATGTCTTTGTGTTAGGTTGGTCAGGGCGTGAGTTGGGGTGGGTAGTCTATGTTCTTTTTTCTATGTTGTTATATTTCTGTGTTTGGCCTGGTATGGTTCTCAATCAGAGGCAGCTGCCGATCGTTGTCTCTGATTGAGAATCATACTTAGGTAGCCTGTTTTCCCCATTTTGGTTGTGGGTGTTTATTTTCTGTGTAGTGTCTGTTCACCTTGCAGAACTGTTTCGTTTTCTCCTTGTTGTTATTTTGTGTAGTCTTCAGTTTTTCAATTAAATTATGACGAACACTTACCACGCTGCATTTTGGTCCTCTTCTCCTTCACCAGACGAGAATCTTTACACTATTTGTAAAAAAAAAGTCAAATAAAAAAAAACATAATAAAAGCATTTCCAGTTAGTTTCCACATCAGGAATAAGCTCAATCTTGCTCCAATCAAAATAAAACAAATCATGAAAGAAAGCCTGCTGATTAACCTCTCTTGGGTAGGGGGCAGTATTTTCACCTCTGGATGAAAAGCGTGCCCAAAATAAACTGCCTTTTACTCAGGCCCAGAAGCTAGGATATGCATATAATTGGTGGATTTGGATAGAAAACACTCTAAAGTTTCTAAAACTGTTACAATAATGTCTGTGAGTATAACAGAACTGATATGGCAGGCGAAACCCCGAGGACAAACAATCCAGGGGAAAAAATTGAGGTCATAGGATTTTCCAATTTTTCTTTGGGATACCCTTATTATTAGGAACCTGGTTGCAGTTCCTATGGCTTCCACTAGATGTCAACAGTCTTTAGAAATGGTTCAATGTTTTTCTTTTGAGTAATGAAGAAGTAGTCCTATTCATTGTAAGTGTCACTCCAGGTGGACTCTACTGTTTTGGTGCGCATGAACTGGAGCGCGCTTCACGTTGTTTTTATCCGGTATTAGAAACAGTTTATTCCGTCTTAAATTTTTGCTATTATTTACGTTTTAGAGGTTGGATTAGGAACGTTGTTTGAAATGTTTGGACCAAGTTTACGGGTAACTTATTAGATAATTTGTAGGCATGTTGGGCGAGTTGAAACCGGTGTATTTCTGAATCAAACGCGCCAAATAAATGGACATTTTTGGGACATAAAGAAGGACATTATCGAACAAAAGGACCATTTGTGATGTTTCTGGGACATTTTGGAGTGCCAACAGAAGAAGATCTTCAAAGGTAAGGCATGAATTATATCGCTATTTCTGACTTTTGTGGCGCACCTGCCTGGTTGAAATAAGATTTTCATGTGTTTGTATGCGGAGCGCTGTCCTCAGATAATCGCATGGTTTGCTTTCACCGTAAAGCCTTTTTGAAATCTGACACAGCGGCTGGATTAACAAGAAGTTAAGCTTTATTTTGATGTATAACACATATATTTTCAAGAATGTTAAATATTTGAATTTGGTATTTTTGAATTTCGCGCTCTGCAATTTCACCGGATGTTGGCCAGGTCCCACCTGCCCATAAGAAGTTTTAAAACTCTTAAAATGTATCTTACGAATAAAGCGTGGGTTTGTTATAGGAACCTTATTATTTCTAACAGCAACAACAGCACAATGGTCACTTAAATCATTAAAAAAGGCACCAACCGCAGAATATTTATGTGGAACATTTGTCAATATCAAATCAATCAGAGTAGATTTGACATTTGAGATTTGGGCGAGTGGGTGAGTTAATCATGATGTCCTAGCCGTGAATGAATCCTGGCTTAGGAAGACTACCAAAAACCCAGAAATTTCCATCCCTAACTATAACATTTTCCAACAAGATAGAACTGCCAAAGGGGGCGGAGCTTCAATCTGCAGAGATAGCCTGCAGAGTTCTGTCTTACTATCCAGGTCTGTGCCCAAACAATTTGAGCTTCTACTTTTAAAAATCCACCTTTCCAGAAACAAGTCTCTCACAGTTGTCGCTTGCTATAGACCACCTTCTGCCCCCAGCTGTGCCCTGGACACCATATGTGAATTGATTGCCCCCCATCTATCTTCAGAGCTTGTGCTGTTAGGTGACCTAAACTGGGACATGCTTAACACCCCGGCCATCCTACAATCTAAGCTTGATGCCCTCAATCTCATACAAATTATCAATGAACCACCAGGTACAACCCCAAATCCGTAAACACGGGCACCCTCATAGATATCATCCTAACCAACCTGCCCTCCAAATACACATTTGCTGTCTTCAACCAGGATCTCAGCTATCACTGCCTCATTGCCTGCATCCGTAATGGGTCTGCGGTCAAACGACCACCTCTCATCACTGTCAAACGCTCCCTAAAACACTTCAGCGAGCTGGCCTTTCTAATCGACCTGGCCGGGGTATCCTGGAAGGATATTGACCTCATTCCGTCAGTAGAAGATGCCTGGTTATTCTTTAAAAGTGCTTTCCTCACCATCTTAAATAAGCATGCCCCATTCAAAAAATGTTGAATCAGGAACAGATATAGCCCTTGGTTCACTCCAGACCTGACTACCCTTAACCAGCACAAAAACATGCTGTGGCGTTCTACATTAGCATCGAATAGCCCCCGTGATATGCAACTTTTCAGGGAAGTTAGGAACCAATATACACAGGCAGTTAGGAAAGCAAAGGCTAGATTTTTCAAACAGAAATGTGCATCCTGTAGCACAAACAACAAAAAGTTAATGGGGGGAAAAAAGTCCAAGGAGAATAAGAGCACCTCCTTCCAGCTGCCCACTGCACTGAGTCTAGGAAACACTATCACCACCGATAAATCCGCGATAATTGAGAACTTCAATAAGCATTTTCCTACGACTGGCCATGCTTTCCACCTGGCTACCCCTACCCCGGTCAACAGCCCTGCACCCCCCGCAGCAACTTGCCCAAGCCTCCCCCATTTCTCCTTCACCCAAATCCAGATAGCTGATGTTCTGAAAGAGCTGCAAAATCTGGACCCCTACAAATCAGCCGGGCTGATGATCTGCCGAAATTGTTGCAACCTCTATTACTAGCCTGTTCAATCTCTCTTTCGTATCATCTGAGATCCCCAAAGATTGGAAAGCTGCCGTGGTCATCCCCTCTTCAACGGGGGAGACACTCTAGACCCAAACTGCTACAGACCTATATATATCCTACCCTGCCTTTCTAATGTCTTCGAAAGCCAAGTTAACCAACAGATTACCGACCATTTCGAATCCCACCATACCTTCTCCGCTATGCAATCTGGTTTCCGAGCTGGTCATGGGTGCACCTCAGTCAAGCTCAAGGTCCTTAACGATATCATAACCACCATCGATAAAAGACAATACTGTGCAGCTGTATTCATCGACCTGGCCAAGGCTTTCGACTCTGTCAACCACCACATTCTTATCGGCAGACTCAACAGCCTTGGTTTCTCAAATGACTGCCTCGCCTGGTTCACCAACTACTTCTCAGACAGAGTTCAGTGTGTAAAATCGGAGGGCCTGTTGTCCGGACCTCTGGCAGTCTCTATGGGGGTGCCACAGGGTTTAATCCTCGGGCCGACTCTTTTCTCTGTATACATCAATGATGTTACTCTTGCTGCTGGTGATTCTCTGATCCACCTCTACGCAGACGACACCATTCTGTATACATCTGGCCCTTCTTTGGACACTGTGTTAACAACCTTCCAGACGAGCTTCAATGCCATACAACTCTCCTTCCGTGGCCTCCAACTGCTCGTAAATGCAAGTAAAACTAAATGCATGCTCTTCAACCGATCGCTGCCCACACCTGCCCGCCCATCCAGCATCACTACTCTGGACGGTTCTGACTTAGAATATGTGGACAACTACAAATACCTAGGTGTCTGGTTAGACTGTAAACTCTCCTTCCAGACTCACATGAAGCATCTCCAATCCAAAATTAAATCTAGAATCGGCTTCCTATTTTGCAACAAAGCATCCTTCACCCATGCTGCCAAACATACCCTCGTAAAACTGACTATCCTACTGATCCTTGGCTTTGGCAATGTCATTTACAAAATAGCCTCCAACACTCTACTCAGCAAATTGGATGCCGTCTACCACAGTGCCATCCGTTTTGTCACCAAAGCCCCATATACTGCCCACCACTGCGACCTGTATGCTCTTGTTGGCTGGCCCTCACTTCATATTCGTCGCCAAACCCACTGGCTCCAGGTCATCTATAAGTCTTTGCTGGGTAAAGCCCCGCCTTATCTCAGCTCACTGGTCACCATAGCAGCACCCACTCGTAGCACGCGCTCCAGCAGATATATTTCACTGGTCACCCCCAAAGCCAATTCCTCGTTCGGCCGCCTTTCCTTCCAGTTCTCTGCTGCCAATGACTGGAACGAACTGCAAAAATCACTGAAGCTGGAGTCTCAATTCTCCCTCACTAGCTTTAAGCAATAGCTGTCAGAGCAGCTCACAGATCACTGCACCTGTACATAGCCCGTCTGTAAATAGCCCATCCAACTACCTCATCCCCATACTGTTATTTATTTTATTTATTTAGCTCCTTTGCACCCCAGTATCTCTACTTGCACACTCATCTTCTGCACATCTATCACTCCAGTGTTTATTTGATATATTGTAATTCTTTCTCCACTATGGCCTATTTATTGCCTTACCTCCCTTATCCTACCTCATTTGCACACACTGTACATAGACTTTTTCTATTGTATTTGTCACGCCCTGACCTTAGTTATCTTTGTTTTCTTTATTATTTTGGTTGGGTCAGGGTGTGACGAGGGTGGCATGTGTGTTTTTTAGCTTGTCTAGGGGTTTTATATATTAATGGGGTTTTGGTATTGTATAGGGTTTATGTATGTCTAGGTGTGTGTAGTTAGTCTAGGCATATGTAGGTCTATGGTGGCCTAGATTGGTTCCCAATCAGAGGCAGCTGTTGATCGTTGTCTCTGATTGGGGATCCTATTTAGGTTGCCATTTTCCAGTTTAGTTTGTGGGTTATTGTCTATGGTTAGTTGCCTGTGTCGGCACTTGTTTATATATATATATATATATATATATATATATATATATATAGCGGTTTGTTGTTTTGTATAGTTTGTTTAGTGTTTCTTCGTTAATAAATAGAAGAATGTATTCACATCACGCTGCGCCTTGGTCTCCTCCATTCAACGAAGGTGACAGTATTATTGACTGTATGTTTGTTTATTCCATGTGTAACTCTGTGGTGTTGTTTGTGTCGCTTTGCTTTATCTTGGCCAGGTCGCAGTTGTAAATGAGAACTTGTTCTCAACTAGCCTACCTGGTGAAATAAAATAAAACATTGAATTAAATCAACTTGGTAAGATTCATAGAATTATAAAACATTTTTAAATCATCAGACACCGGCTTTAACCATCACCAGTTGAGATTACCAATCAAGATAATTTCACTGTAAAGAAGTTTAGACCTAAGGTGCATCAGAGAAGAAAACGCATCACCGAGAGCAGAGGGGGGTCTATAACAACCAATCACAGTTATAAAGAGACCCTTTGAAACCTCAATATTCAAAGCAAGAAATTCCAAATGTTTACAAATAGTTTCAGACTTTGCCACATGTACAAGGAATTTAGTCTTTACATATATAGCCACACCCCCCCCTTTCTTAACTCTATCAGTGCAATACACATTGTAACCATTTATACAAATATCCTTATCAAGAATAGACTTGCTGAGCCAGGTTTCAGAAAACACAATTACATCAGTATCAGTTGATTTAGCCCAAATCCTAACCCCATAAATTTTTGACAACAGGCTGCGTACATTTAAATGGAAAATACCAAAACCAGATCTAGATTTAAAATCAGAGGGGGTTTGGAGACATTGCATATCAGGGCCAGGGTTAGGTTGCACATGACCTGATATCAACAAAATAATAAAATCTAGGCACCTCTGTTTAATAACCTTGCACGGCTTCTCTTTTTTAAGAGACCTACTGCAAGCGAATTCTACAAGTGAGTTTCCAGACAATACAAAACAGTCATTTAAAACCATTAGACTTTGGTAGTGACACAAGTTCATACTGTTCACATCATGCCACAAATGCATCGGCACTTGGACGAGTGGACGGTGTGAAAAAGAGCGAGTTCCTGCAGACAGAATGTCTAATGGACGGGAAAGCACATTGTCAGATGTACTCACCCAGTGACAATGTTCGTTTTCCCCAGAGTTCAGTAAAGTCAGTGCACAAAGCAATACCATGAAAATTGTCGTTTTCTCTGAGAAATGTAAGAGATAGAGGCCAAGGAAAGGTAAGGGGAGAGAGGGACAGTGTGTATGTATGAGTCTGTATGTGAGTGTGTGCGCGTGTGAGTAAATTGGGTGTGGGGGGTAAGGGGAGAGAGGGACAGTGTGTATGTATGAGTCTGTATGTGAGTGTGTGCGCGTGTGAGTAAATTGGGTGTGGGGGGTAAGGGGAGAGAGGGACAGTGTGTATGTATGAGTCTGTATGTGAGTGTGTGTGCGTGTGAGTAGATTGGGTGTGGGGGTCGATTGAGAAAACGGGTTGGGGATTGTTGAGCTGCCTCTGACAGCCAGGCGGAGAGCGAAGAGGAGCAGCTTGGACGAGACACTCCGCGGATGGAAAGCTGAGGAAAGAACTCAGGCCAGCCAGAGATAGGGTTACATTGGTAAACTTTGAGTAAAGAAGTGCAAATAGCGAGAAAAAATATAACTTTTTTTTATTTTTATCAGAGTTGAGGGAGATCCGCGATCTTTACAGCAGCAAAACAAAATAGTTTGCACTACACAACAAGGAAATTGTTGGTTTACTCAACCATAAATTAATAGGTTATTAGTAGGTTCAAATCTACTAGTCATAGACAAACGACTTGACATGCTGCCATCTTGGATTTGGACAGATAAATTGGTAGATGGGTAAAAAAAAAAAAAAAGCAGACATTGAATATCCCTTTGAGCATGGTGAAGTTATTAATGACATTTTGGATTGTGTATCAGTACACCCAGTCACTACAAAGATAGAAGCGTCCTTCCTAACTGAGTTGCCGGAGAGTAAGGGCACCGCTCAGGGATTTCACCATGAGGCCAATGGTGACTTTAAAACAGGTACAGAATTTAATGGTTGTGATAGGAGACAACTGAGGATTGATCAACAACATTGTAGTTACTCCACAATACTGACCTAATTGACAGAGTGAAAAGAAGGAAACCTCTACAGTATAAAAATATTCCAAAACGTGCATCATGTTTGTAACAAGGAACTAAAGTAATACTGCAAAAGATGTGGCAAAGCAATTAACTTTTTGTACTGAGTGCAAAGTGTTATGTTTGGGACAAATACAATACAACACATTTCTGAGTACCACTCCATATTTTCAAGCATAGTTGTCACTGCATCATGTTATGGGTATGCTTGTAATTGTTAAGGACTGGGAAGTTTTTCAGGATAAGAAATAAACGGAATGGCAAAATCCTAGAGGAAAACTTGGTTCAGTCTGCTTTTCAACAGACACTGGGAGACAAATTCACCTTTCAGCAGGACAATACCTAAAACACAAGGCCAAATATACACTGGAGTTGCTTACCAAGACGACACTGAATGTTCCTGAGTGGCCTATTTACAGTTTTGACTTAAATCGGCTTGATAATCTATGGAAAGACTTGAAAATGGCTATCTAGCAATGATCAACATCCAACTAGACAGAACTTAAATATTTTTTTTATGAATATGTGCAAATATTGTACAATCCAGGTGTGCAAACCCAGAAAGACTTACAGCTGTAATCACTGCCAAAGGTGATTCTAACATATATTGACTCAGGGGACTGAATACTTATCTAATCAAGATATATTAGTGTTTTAAAAATGTTCCCCCAAAAATTCCACTTTGACATTTAAGTATTTTGTGTAAATCGTTGACAAAAAAATGACAATTAAAACCATTTTAATCCCACTTTGTAACACAAAAATGTGGGGAAAGTAATGGGGTAAAGGCACTGTAACACCAGAAAATGTCCAAAAAGAGTAGAACCAGTTTATCTGCTTTTATACTATGATTTGACCATTAGATGTTCAATGTTCAATGGCGATCTTATTGGATTTCTTCCCACGGTTTACCATGGCAGTCCACCATTATATAATAATCTGAACTGTTTATTTTTTGCATAGTGTCATTGTAATCCTTGACCATCAACACATAAGGGTAGACATCGGCATTTCTGTAATATCATGTTTGGTTTAGGAGATATGACACAAAATACATTATTTGGTTATGGCGGAATGAAAAATTGCCGCCGGAGTTTTTCCAATGCCTCCATTTCTGAAAATGTTCAGGCCCCCAAACTGTACAAATGAACCAAATTTCATGCTTTTATGAAAAAAATTACATAATTTTCACATAACACCTGGATTATAAACACATTTCATGCTTTACAAACAAGGTGGCAAAAGGGTTTTAGTACTACATTTGGCCAAGATTCAGTACCAATCCAACTGTCAGTAGAAGATGACGGTACCTGTGAGTAGTAGGCTGCCAGGAAGGGGGTGGTGAGGGAGAGGCACAGGTTGGACAGGCCCAGGTGGAACAGGTAGACATGGGTGGAGGTCTGGGTGGGAATACGCCTCAGGAACACCCAGAGAGAGAGAGCGTTGCCCGGGAGACCCGTAAGGAAGAGGAGGGCGTAGAGGGAGGGGAGGATGAAGCGGGTGGTGAAGGAGGGGCAGAGGGGGGAGACAGGGAAGGTGGTTATGGCAGAGATGGAGGAGGGATTGAGGTAGAAGGTGTTGGACACAGGTGGGAAGGGTTGGGATGTGTTCTCCATTGATCTGTCAGACTAACAGAGAGAAATATTAGATACAGGAGGGGAGGGAGAGAGAGAAATATTAGATACAGGAGGGGAGGGAGAGAGAGATATAGTAGATACAGGAGGGGAGGGAGAGAGAGATATAGTAGATACAGGAGGGGAGGGAGAGAGAGATATAGTAGATACAGGAGTGGAGGGAGGGAGAGAGAGATATAGTAGATACAGGAGAGGAGGGAGAGAGATATATAGTAGATACAGGAGGGGGGATATAGTAGATACAGGAGAGGAGGGAGAGAGAGATATTGTAGATACAGGAGAGAGAGATATAGTAGATACAGGAGGGGGGATATAGTAGATACAGGAGAGGAGGGAGAGAGAGATATAGTAGATACAGGAGGGGAGGGAGAGAGAGATATTGTAGATAAAGGAGGGGAGGGAGAGAGAGGCATTTTCAGTAGTTTAGACATTAATCCCAAACTGTATATGAAACAGTTCCTCTGTCCGAATACCCACAATAGCGTACTACATATTAAACTGAATAGTATCTACTCATCGTTGCATACTGTTTTGTAACGACCCTGGGTTTATAATGATGTAATGGTGTAATGTTTAGTAAAAAGTATGCAGTATGCCATTGCTACGGCTTCGAATATATAACTGGTTAGCTAGGTTAACCTGTCTAGGACTGGGGTTCCGCTAGCTTCTGGAACTGGGGTTCCGGAACCCCTCACCAACAGCCAATGAAATTGCAGGGCACCATATTCAATCAACAGAATTCTCATAATTCAATTTTCTCAAACATACAAGTATTAGACACCATTTTAAAGATAAAATTCTCATTAATCCAACCACAGTGTGCGATTTCAAAAAAGCTTTTCGCCGAAAGGAGAACATATCATTATGTTAGGTCAGCAACTAGTCACAGAAAGCATACAGCGATTTTCCAACCAAAGAGAGGAGTCACAAAGAGCAGAAATATTGATAGAATTCATCACTAACCTTTGATATTCTTCATCAGATGACACTCCCGGGACAACATGTTACACAATACATGTATGTTTTGTTCGATCAAGTTCATATTTATATCCAAAAACCCCCAAAAAATGACAATTAAAACCATTTTAATCCCACTTTGTAACACAAAAATGTGGGGAAAGTAATGGGGTAAAGGCACTGTAACAGTTTACATTTGGCTTTGCCTCCAAAACATCCCGTGAATTTGCACAGAGCCACATCAAATCACAGAATATACTCATAATAAACATTAATAAAAGATACAAGTGTTATTCACAGATTTAAAGATATACTTCTCCTTAATGCAAACGCTGTGTCAGATTTCAAAAAAACTTCACGGAAAAAGCAAACCATGCAATAATCTGAGTACGGCGCTCAGAGACCAACACAACCCAAGAAGATATCCGCCATGTTGGAGTCAACATAAGTCAGAAATAGCATTATAAATATTCACTTACCGTTGATGATCTTCGTCAGAATGCACTCCCAGGAATCCCAGTTCCACAATAAATGTTTGATTTGTTCTATAAAGTCCATAATTTATGTCCAAATTCCTCCTTGTTGTTTGCGCGTTCAGTACACAATCTAAACTCACAACGCGCGGGCAGGTCCAGGCAAAGGTTCAGACGAAAAGTCATATTACAGTCCGTAGAAACATGTCAAACGAAGTATAGAATCAATCTTTGGGATGTTTTTAACATAAATCTTCAATAATGTTCCAACTGGAGAATTCCTTTGTCTTCAGAAAAGCAATGGAACAGAGCTCGCTCTCACGTGAACACGCATGGTCAGCGCATGTTCAGCTCATGGCACTCTGGGAGAGACCTTACTCCGTCCCGTCTCATTCGGCCCCACTTCACAGTAGAAGCATCAGACAAGGTTCTAAAGACTGTTGACATCTAGTGGAAGCCTTAGGAAGTGCAACATGACCCATATCCCACTGTATCTTCAATAGGGAATGAGTTGAAAAACGACCAACCTCAGATTTCCCACTTCCTGGTTGGATTTTTTCTCAGGTTTTTGCCTGCCATATGAGTTCTGTTATACTCACAGACATCATTCAAACAGTTTTAGAAACTTCAGAGTGTTTTCTATTCAAATCTACTAATAATATGCATATATTAGCAACTGGGACTGAGTAGCAGGCAGTTTACTCTGGGCACGCTTTTCATCCAAACGTGAAAATGCTGCCCCCTATCCATAACAAGTTAAATAATCTTGTCGCTCAACAACTGCATGCTTATCGGGTATCCAGCTAACTTAAAGTCCTACTAAAGCACGTGGCTAATGTAAGCTACAGTATTTAGCTAAAGTAAAGGCACGGCAGGCTGCAAATAACGATCAGTTTTCAAAGATATGCGTTTAAATAGTTGTGATCATTTTAAGGACAACAACAAAAAATGACTTACATTTGCAGGACTCTTTGCTCGTCCTCTTTGCCGTCTTCCATTCGTTTTTTTTAATCAAATCTCGAAGACCTCCTTTTATCCAGTTTGAATGCATTTTGGGTGTGAAATTCCCGAAAAAATTCCCGACAATTAATTCATACTACATGAGAAGCCGAAACGAGTATGACATTTGGGCATTTAAAGTGTCGTATACAATTTTTTTACAAACTCTAACACCGTACCCATACCGGCCGCGCACGTGTGCTATCATGCACAAATTAATTTTGTCCTCTCACACCAAACGCGATCACGACACGCAGGTTAAAATATCAAAACAAACTCTGGACCAATTATATTCATTTGGGGACAGGTCGAAAAGCGTTAAACATTTATGGCAATTTAGCTAGCTAGCTTGCAGCTAATTTGTTCTGTGATATAAACGTTGAGTTGTTATTTTACCTGAAATGCACAAGGTTCTCTACTCCGACAATTAATCCACACACAAAACGGTCAACCCAATCGTTTCTCGTCATCTCTCCTCCTTCCAGGCTTTTTCTTCTTTGGACTATATATGGCGATTGGAATCTAACTTTCATATTTACCACGACGATGACGGAACTCAGTTCATCTTTCAATCTACGCCCTCCCCGTGTGGTAATGCCCCCGTGTTGTAATCAGACACTGAACATGGAAATGCAATACAGTAACTGAATGTAAATCTAGCAAGTGTCAACTTTGTGCAATTACATACAAATGTAGCATAGGAGCTAGATAAGAAATATGACTATAAACAAGGTACCAGTTCGTGTATCACTAAGATAATAGCTGTTAGTAAAGAGCGCATTACGGATGAGCAGTCAGTAGACATTATTTACATTGAAGCAAGTTCCCGTCCGAACAGTTCCTATTTCCTACTGATGGAATATTGACAACAATGGTATTGTGTTGTTCTGGTCACCAAGAAACCAAACAAAACCATAACATGCTTATTTGTTTCATTTGTAAATCTATTCACATTGTGTGTTTTCATAAATGTTTTCTGTAATTACTGTATACTAATTCAGCAATGGTCCTCGTATCATGTCAGCAGTATCAAAACGTATAAATCAACTGTTGTACATATTATAAATGACCAAAAGCACTATAATTTGAAGTGTTCATGATTGTTTGTCCTTTCTTTTGTTAAACTTAAAACAGCAACAAAGTGTTCAACCTCAGTAAAACTCTTAACTAACCAAAAATGCTGTGACCATTTTCTCAAAAAGCCATTTCCTGCTTTCTGTTAAACCCACAGCCATTTTCACACTAACAGTTGTTTTTTAAAGAAATCTATGTTTTCACAAATATTAATACTTACAGTACAGAGATCAATGATGTCTGTTTATGAGGTAGTTAATTGTATGTTGGTATGAAAGGTGTATGTGGAGCATCAAATATCCTGTTTGTCCTCTCAGCTTTTAGTAGGGGAAGTGTGTGAGAAAGAGAACAGAACGCAAGAGAGTGTATGTGTGTGTGTGTGTGTCTATGTTTGCATACATGCGATGTGGGTTCGTTCACGATGTGAGTTATTTTCAGATGTCCTGGTGAGATGTGATCACAGGAAGACTAAAGGGAAACATGTCGTCTCACAGGCTGAATGCTCACCCAACGACATCTGCTGAGAAACACTCACGTCTATTGTTGTTGAGTTTAAAATAGATTTATTGATAGATGATCAGGGTTACATTCAAATGGGGTTTGTGTGATGTGACAGGGAGAGGCAGTACTGAGAGAGCAGAGGGAGAAGTTGTGGTCCACAGCCTCTTACAGTTGCCCACAGGAGCGGCTGTCTGTGTCTGTCTGTCTGTCTGTCTGTCTGTCTGTCTGTCTGTCTGTCTGTCTGTCTGTCTGTCTGTCTGTCTGTCTGTCTGTCTGTCTGTCTGTCTGTCTGTCTGTCTGTCTGTCTGTCTGTCTGTCTGTCTGTCTGTCTGTCTGTCTGTCTGTCTGTCTGTCTGTCTGTCTGTCTGTGCGTCTTACTGTCGTCCTCGGCAGCAGGGCAGGGATGTAAAACACAGCTCAGCGCTGCTATGGTTATGGTTGCGTTATTCACCTTTCATCTTGTTCTCCCCTTCTCACATTCGCCCCCGTGTGGTGAGAGTATGGTCACTGCACGCTGGACATGGTATGGCAAGAAGCACGCCACAAACACAACCACAGCTAAGATCTTCCTACGTACCCTCAGACTACGACGCCACGCCCCCTGCCTCTCTCCTGCTCCTGAACACCCCCCCAGGTTTACACCCCATTTGTTCTCCCCCGTGTCCTCCCTCTCCCCTAAACTCACCCCACACCCCTCTTCCACCCCCACACTCAACCCCGTCCCCTCCATTACCCCTCCTTCACTAGTGTGTGTGGTTGTGCCAGGCCCCCTGACCCTCTTCAGATGCAGAATTAGTCCCCCCGTAGCTGACCATAATAAAGGTTAGAATCAGGAAAAACAGCCCCACTCCAAGGCAGTGCTGGTTATGGAACCCTTCTCTGTGGTGATTCTCCACCAGGTCAAAGCAGCCGTCTCGTCTTGCTCCCCCTTTTCCTCCTCTGATCTGAAGTACCACACTGGCACTCACCACCGTTGCCACGGTTACCCGGGTGACGAGACAGAGTACCCAACAGCTTCTGGGCCTGGTGAGGGGCGTAAGGAGGGCAGGGTGAGGCTGTACCTATAAGCAGAGAAATATTTGAGAGCAAAATTGAATGGTTAATTTAATAATTGATTAGTTGAAAAAATTCTAAATCAACCGGTCAGTTTTACGTTTGAAGCCGTTTTGTGGTCACACTGGTCCAGAGAAGCAACATTATGTTACAGTAGTGGTTGACATAGAAGACTGTTATCATGGTTAGCGTGGTGACCTGACACTCCCTGTCCTCTCCGGACCAGATCTGACCCCTCAGGTAATACATCCCCTGGAACAGGAAGCTGGTGCACAGCAAGAGGTCAGTGGTCACCATGTTAAGGGTCAGGATGATGGTTGGTGTCCGCCCCGACCTCCAGCAGTTACGCATGGTCAGGCCGTTGCCTAGGAAACCCAGGAGCAACAGAGCAGGTAGAGCCAGGGCTTGACGTGTGTGTAAAAGAGGTCATGGTATAGCCAACACTGTCTGGAAGAGGAGAGAGAGAAAGTGAGGAGGAATGTGAGGGGAGGAGGAGGAAGATGGGGAGAGGATGGGGGAGCAATTGTGACCGATGAGAACACACTGTACAGTGAGTGTGGTTACATGCACACAATAATGCGATTATTGTGGATAGTCAGATTAATATAATAGTTTGATTAAAACGTTTACATGCTTTGCAAGAAGAACGATTTCCCTAATAATCCTGTTTACATGGACACATCTGAAATCAGGCTACCTGATGATACTCTGAAAATGTAGAAATTCTATGTGTATAGCCTCTAAAGTATATAGGGCAGCAACCCCCCTTTGATGCACCTGAACTGACCTCGCCTTCTGGATGATAGCGGGGTGAACGGGCCGTGGCTCGGTTGATTGATGTCCTTAAACATTTAGTAATGACAGAATGCATTTTAAACTTCACGCACAGTACCACTTTTGTATGACTTACTAAAATGATTTGATCGATATTGGTGTGGATTGATAAGAACACCAAAGTTGGCATTACCGATAAGTAATCAAATAAAAGCATAATTCACACCGTAGCCTGTTCAATATGCAAGATAACCTTTCATTTTGATTTCAGCACAAATTAAAATGTGGCACTGACTCCACCCCATTGCCTCAATGAAGAGTTTGGCGTTTGACTAGACAGTTACAAGCCTGCTAGAGTTAGTGGCAGTTGGATGAGCAGTATCCACTGTCGTAGTACGGATGAAGCCTGTGCTGGAATGTGACGCTAACTGAAGCTAACCCTGAATAGATCTAGCTTGCTTTGTAGGATACCCCTCAGGTCTACACCTTTGACTGAGTCCCAAGCCAGATCTACACCTGCATACAGTATCTCAGCCCAAATACCCATAGGAACCAGGTTTACACCTGTGGCTATGTCTCAATTCTCTGATAAACCAGGTCTACACTTCTGACTATTCAGCAAAACTCACATTAACCAGGTCTACCATTGTGCAAGAGACACTAAACAAACCTATTGACATTGAATATTTGTTAAGTTATTACACTAATTCAGTTTCAGGGTCTATATATTGCCAATTCTGGCTAGTAGTGGTGCGCGGGTCAGCTGTTTTTTCACCCGCACCCAAGAGCAATTGCAAATAACCCATCCTCAACCGCCCGACTCTATGTGATAAAGTGAAAATCTGAGGCCCACAGCCGACCCTAACCCACTAATATAGAAAATGTGCTGTAGGCTACAGTCAGAGATGGCGGAAAGATTTTGAGGCATGGGGTGCAGGATTTATGTTTCTGCTTATAATTTGGTAGGCTATTTGCTAGTCAACCTGTCTATAGATACTGTACATGTAGCTCAGTGGCGGTCGGTGCCGTCTAAGATGGGGAAATATTTTAAAAAATGTATGAGCCTTATTTCTATTACAGCATATTGGATGACTGTCATTCATATTCCATTCACCCAGTTCAATGTAACAGCGATAGGTTTAGGCTACTACATGGTACTCAAATTTTCCCGATATCCATCATGAGGTTGCTACAACGTCGAGAATTTTGAGGAATCAAGGTGACAGACAGTGACACATTCAATACCACCTTGCACACTCTTGCCTACATCTAGCTGATCTAGGGAATAATCGTCATCCCACTTCTGACACATGTTTGGGGCGGCAGGTAGCCTAGTGGTTAGAGTGTTGGGCTAGCAACCAAAAGGTTGCTGGATCAAATCTGTTGTTCTGCCCCTGAACAAGGCAGTTAACTCACTGTTCTCCAGTAGACAGTCATTGTAAATAATCATTTGTTCTTAACTGACTTGCCTAGTTAAATAAAGTTACAAATTGTCCAACTGTTGCAAAATTTGAATTTCTATTGGACAAATTCTGGAATTTTTATCTCCATTTGCTTCCGTTTAAGAAATGTTTTTCAACAGAATCGGCGGAAAGAATACACCCTTGATCACACACAAACCCAGTTCACTTTCATAGCAGCCATATAAAAACAGTATTATCACCCTGCTCGTTGTATATACCATATAATTTATTCTCGCAACTATCTATGTGCTCTCCTCCTTTTCCTTTCGCTTGTGGACTTCAGCTGTCCAAGCCAAACCTTCATATCATGACCGCTATAACTGCTACACACAGCCTACATCGTTGTCACGTCATAGTCAGCGTAGCTACTAAAACTAACGCATTAGTAAACCAGTTAGCTACAATCATGCAGTACAGTGTACAGTCAGAAAGCAATAACAAACAAAAAAAATGGGAAAGATTTTCTGTACAAAATTTTCAAATGACATCATTTTGGCCGGTTGTAAGGAAATTGAAAGCTGTGAAAACATCCCGACATGTTTCTGATATGATTTCATTTCGGCTTGTATGCATATTTTATGTGGTTGAAATGCTATCAGCTTTTATGATGTTGATAAAGAAAGCACCTCAACAGATGATATCTAACTGCACATCTGTTCTTTCAAGATGCTGAAAGAAATAAATTATATTTCTCCACTCCAGTTCCCAAGTCCACATTACAAATTAGGCTACATTTGGTGTATATCAAATGCGAAATTCTCCAGGAGTTGTTGGCTGCTTGTTGGCTGCTGTTCCTTCACTCTGCGGGCCAACTCATCCCAAACCCTCTCAATTGGGTTGAGGTCAGCTGATTGTGGAGGCCAAGTCATCTGATGCAGCACTCCATCCCTCTCCTTCTCGGTCAAAAAGCCCTTACACAGCCTGGAGATGTGTTGAGTCATTGTCCTATTGAAAACAAATGATAGTTCCACGAAGCGCAAACCAGATGGATTGGCGTATCGCTACAGAATACTGTGGTAGCCATGGTGGTTAAGTGTGCCTTGAATTGTAAATAAATCACAGACTGTGTCACCAGCAAAGCACCCCCACACCATCACACCTCCTCCTCCGTGCTTCACGGTGGGAACCACACATGCGGAGATCATCTGTTCACCTACTCTTTGTCACAAAGACACGGCGGTTGGAACCAAAAATCTCAAATTTGGACTCATCAGACCAAAGGACAGATTTCGACCGGTCTAATGTCCATTGCTTGTGTTTCTTGGCCCAAGCAAGTCTCTTCTTCTCATTGGTGTCCTTTAGTAGTGGTTTCCTTTCAGCAATTCAACCATGAAGGCCTGATTCATGCAGTCTCCTCTGAACAGTTGATGTTGAGATGTGTCTGTTACTTGAACTCTGTGAAGCATTTATTTGGGCTGCAGTCTGAGATGCCGTTAACTCTAATGAACTTATTCTCTACAGTAGCGGTAACTCTGGGTCTTCCTTTCCTGTGGTGGTCCTCATGAGAGCCAGTTTCACCATAGCGCTTGATGGTTTTTGCGACTGCACTTGAAAAAACGTTCAAAGTTCTGGAAATGTACCGTATTAGCTGACCTTCATGTCTTAAATTAATGATGGACTGTCGTTTCTCTTTGCTTATTTGAGCTGTTCTTGCCATAATATGGACTTGGTCTTTTACCAAATAGGGCTATCTTCTGTTTACCACCCCTACCTTGTCACAACACAACTGATTGGCTCAAATGCATTAAGAAGGAAAGAAATTCCACAAATTAACTTTTAACAAGGCACACCTGTTAATTGAAATGCATTCCATGTGACTACCTCATTAAGCTGGTTGAGAGAATGCCAAGAGTGTGCAAAGCTGTCATCAAAGCAAAGGGTGGCTAAAATCTATTTTGATTTCTTTAACACTTCTTTGGTTACTACATGATTCCATATGTGTTATTTCACAGTTAAAAAATGTAAATAAAGAAAAAGACAAACCCTTAAATGAGTAAGTGTGTCCAAACTTTTGACTGGTTCTGTATATATATAATATTATGGCTATGTGAGAGGTTATAGACCTACAGTCAGTGGCCAGATTTCAGTTTCAATTGAACCCATCTGAACAGTAGGCTACAGTTCCCTTGACATGCCACGAGCCTATTTGATGTCCCCATTTGGTGACTGTCGAATTCATATAGCGCCTTACAATCATCACCATAACATGGCGGCACTGCTATCATTCTCTTTTACCACTTCACCAAATCTTTCCCAAACATTACTTTTCCGGCCCTCTCTTCTCTTTATTTTCAACTCTCCATTTCGCAGCTTTTCTCTTATTGAAGTAAACTCAGACGTTTTTGCTGCCGTGCATCGCTCCCAAAAGTATTTTGCGATTGGCGTGAAGGCTATTTGGCACACGTGTACAGTTATGCCCTAAAATGTAGTCTTACGCACTAATGCCAGATAGCCTAAAACAGGGTTTTCCCGAATTTGACCCCTCTGGTGGTTTTATTTGACACCCCAAGTAAAAAAAAAATGTATTTTCATTTTTTGCAGAAAAGACTGTAAAGACACCAGGAAATCGTCTCCAGTTGATTTTAATTTTGGAAATATTTTCCCAAGTATTCCCAAGCATTCAATTTGCAGTCTACAAATGATTGTTAAATATGTTCCGGCCCACCGACCCTCCTGTCAAGAAAAAAATAAAAATATTCCCGTGGCTGAATCTAGTTGATGATGGCTTAAAAAAATGAAAGAAAAACCTTCATGTAGACTATATATATAAATTGCACAAGAATGACATATCATTTTAAGGTATTGTTTTCTCTTTAATCAATCCGCCTGCCACCAACTTGGGGTGGTGCTCCCAAAGATGGTGGATTATAAAGATGACTAAAAAACATTGGAAAAAATTGTCACAGTTCCGGTCTTCTTAAGGGTTGGCTCTCCCATAGGCACCAATGCGATAGTAGCTTTGTCTGGTCTACTTAGTTCATTGACTGTATATGACTTGTTGTACTACTTGTTGTAGTCAACTATTCTCATTCTCTGATGTAACAAGTCTTTCTTTATTGTAAATCCATTTACTGTAAAAAAATTAAAATTAAAAAAAAGAATTAAGTATTTATGACAAATCGATGCTTTGGTTTTCACTGTGGACCAATGTTGCAGTATTTACTATACACCAATAGTATGAACATTTATGTTAATATAGTTTCCCAACCTTTTAATCTCTAAAAACAATTCTGTCACTTAAAGGCAGGGCTGGACAGTTATTTTACTCCTCGGATTACTGATGAAACTAATAGTTGGCTGCTCCCCGAGGCTCCTCCCTCTATCCACACTGGACTCCGGGTCTCTCAGTTGGCACACGTTATTGATCAATCGGAGGGTCTCTTTCCTCACAGATGCCGATAACAGGAAGTACATCACAGGGTCCAAGTAACTGTTGAGGGCGGAGAGTAGCAACACCACTTCATTGGCTTTGTGATAAGGACCATGTGATAAGGGACGAAGCAGACGGTAAACAGGAAGAGGACGAAGAACGACTTCCTGGCGGTGCGGGTGTAGCGGGGTGCGTTGGGGAAGTCCGGTTTCTCTCTCGACAACCTCAGCAGCTTGAGGCCGATTTTCCCATAAGACACCACAAGGCAGACGAACACGAGCCAGAACGTGGCAACCAGGAAGAGGTTGAAGTAGGCCTTCCCCTTCGCACGCTAACGCTGTTTATACTGGAAACACCTGGGGGATTCGTCGAAAATAAAATAATTATTCGTGTAATTGTTCAAAATCTGGGACCTACTGAAATAAAGAATATCAACAAAGTTCAACTTGAAAAATAAGGATTATATTTTTTAAACATGAAAAATTAAACCCACTTGATCAGACTCCTCGTTGCCCTCTGAGAGGAGAATCATGGGTATGACGGAGGCAAGGGCCAGGGCCCAGATCGTCCCACAGATGGCAGAGCTCCATCTGGTGGCCTTGAGGCGGTACTGGCCCCCGGCGTGACGCTGGCTCTTCAGATAGCGATCCACACTGATCAACCCTAATAAGGTGATACTGATGTACATGTTCATATAGAAGAGGTTCCCCACTACCTTACAGAGGGTGGGGCCCATGTCCCAGTGGTTCCCTTTACTGTGGTAGAGGACTCTGAATGGGAGACAGATGACCAGTAGCAGGTCGGCTAAAGCTACGTTGATGAGGAACACTCTGACAGAGTTATTTTTGGAGTGGACATATAGAAAGACCCAGAGAGCCAGGATGTTGCCGGTCAGGCCCAAGACGAAGAGGACTGAGTAAAGGACAGCTAGAGGGATCCGGAGGGAGCTGTCGTCAAGGTGACAGTGTTCCCTGGGGTCAGGGATCATGGGCAAGAGGGTCGTGAAGGTTTTCTCCGTGGTGACGAGTGGGTGGGAGGAGTTGGAAAGGGGAAAGGCAGTGACGTTGGAAGATGGGGAAGATGTTCATCATGATGTCGGTTTCACTCTTCAGTTCTCAGTCCTGCAGGACAAAGTGAAGAAAAATACAATTTCAGCCAGAAACATTGTCTACCTCCTTAAATCAAACAAAAGTCAGCCTGACTGGGGTTTTTGGCTAGGCGAGTGGGAAGCAGTTGTGTGTTGTTGTAACTCGATTTAGGATTAAGTGAATGTGTTTCTTGGTTCTTCCAGATAGATCTCTTGGGAAAGTTCTTTGCTCTCATTAGTGCTGGTCTGTTTTGATGGCATGAGGCCAAACTGGGCGATTTAGGTCCAGATCAGCACCTAATCCACTAATCATTCATTATACATCACTCGGGCACTGAGCACACACTGCCCAGCTGACTGACCACTACTGACTACACTACCGGGCCTATAAGAAAACAAGGGGTGGACGAGGGGACGAGGGGAATAACATAGATTTTTACTTGAATTCTCAAGTGGCTAATTGAGGTAAAACAGTAATTCTGCTCATAGATTATGCATGTATCAACTACACATTGACACATCCAGCCCAAAGCGGGAGGTTTAAAAAATACGGAGTATGTCTTTAATTCAACAAAACTTTATCCCCTTGCAAAATACTTCAGAGACCCGCCAGTTAAACCTTGAAATGGTTGGAAAATATTGTGGTTGGTATTTTGTAGCAGTGTAGTTCCATTACTTTGGGCTCTATCCAGTAAAAGGAAAGAACTTGCTCTTTACACTGTGAGAATGTCATTTGGAATTTACGTAATCAAAGAAACAATGGGTTTGGTTTGAAATAAGAATGGCAACACAATAATTCACAACACAATCTCTCACAGCACGTAAAGAAGATGATTTTGCCTTACCCTTTAAATCTGGCAACAGCTTTTCATTCAATACACACAGTACTGACCGTGTGAATTGTGTCCATTTGAAATGTTGTTTCTCTTCTCTCTTTGTGAATGTGCTTTGTGGCAAAATATCTCTTTCTCTCTCTCAGAGATTAATAATTCAACTTTATTTTCTTAATCCAGTCTGTCTTTTATTTTCTTAATCCAGTCTGTCTTTTATTTTCTTAATCCAGTCTGTCTTTTATTTTCTTAATCCAGTCTGTCTTTTATTTTCTTAATCCAGTCTGTCTTTTATTTTCTTAATCCAGTCTGTTTTGCTCTAGATTTTTCTCCCTCTTTTTTAGAAAATTGGAGCTGTTCCAAATAGATGGCTGTAGTCGAAGGTTCCAGTTCTTTAGGTTCTCTTCTTTAGAACCCACAGTATCTGCTGTTCTCCCACTCTCTCTTTCCTCTCCTCTGCTTTGCCTCTAGCTATTAACAGCCTTCAGCTGTGCTCTAGTCTCGAAAGCTGTGAAACGTTCAAGTGCAGAATCTGATGAGGGGGAGATGCGTAGGTCCCAGCCCACTGTTGATTACACATGCTAGAGCAACCACCAACAGCACAGACCGCCAATATACACTAATTATACAGCATACCTGAAGTATGCATATTAGTTATATATAACCGCGATTGCAGATCGTTTTTGTGCTGTGTCCCACCTACAGCCTTTCTAATTTCATTGAGACCTTCTAGGTTATCGAAACAATGTTTTAGTAGCCACTATGGTTCAAGCATCAGCCCAGTTTTAATCTACCACCCAGGAGAACTAGCCGTAACCTAACCCTTGGTCCAACCCACCATTTTGAGAAAAACAAAAAAATGGAATACTAAATAGAGACAAAAGTTACTTTGTGTCTGTGTTGAAAATGAGACATGAGTTTGAGAATATTACAAGACTGTCATGTGCAACTCTTGTTAACAGATTGAAACGTATGTGTGGGTGCTTCATTGGAGCGAGTCTTCAAACAGCTGGTAGTGAAAGCAGCACTGTCTTCGATGTATAGGTTTCTTTAATGATGTTTTAATGGCTGTGGCGGTCTAGGGCTAATGGCTAGGGCTGTAGTGGTCTAGGGCTAATGGCTAGGGCTGTGGCGGTCTAGGGCTAATGGCTAGGGCTGTGGCGGTCTAGGGCTAATGGCTAGGGCTGTAGTGGTCTAGGGCTAATGGCTAGGGCTGTGGCGGTCTAGGGCTAATGGCTAGGGCTGTAGTGGTCTAGGGCTAATGGCTAGGGCTGTAGTGGTCTAGGGCTAATGGCTAGGGCTGTGGCGGTATAGGGCTAATGGCTAGGGCTGTAGTGGTCTAGGGCTAATGACTAGGGCTGTGGCGGTCTAGGGCTAATGACTAGGGCTGTAGTGGTCTAGGGCTAATGGCTAGGGCTGTAGTGGTCTAGGGCTAATGGCTAGGGCTGTGGCGGTATAGGGCTAATGGCTAGGGCTGTAGTGGTCTAGGGCTAATGACTAGGGCTGTGGCGGTCTAGGGCTAATGACTAGGGCTGTAGTGGTCTAGGGCTAATGGCTAGGGCTGTGGCGGTCTAGGGCTAATGGCTAGGGCTGTAGCGGACTTACGCTAATTGACCGTTAATGAACATAAACACATTTTGCATCTCCTAGCTACCACACGTAGCTTACAAGCCACTGATGTGGACCTTTAGAACTTCTACATTTTAAAAAGTAAAAAAAATCAATTTAATATAGCCTACACAATCGTTATTTTAGACAGGTCTAAAGAAACATGATATGAAGAATATGTCAGAGGAAAGACCAAAAAATTGTCATAGACTCCAGTTACCCAAGTCATAGACTGTTCTCTCTGCTAACACACGGCAAGCGGTACCGGAGCGCCAAGTCTAGGACCAAAAGGCTCCTTAACAGCTTCTACCCCCAAGCCATAAGACTGCTGAACAATTAATCAAATGGCCACCCAGTCTATTGACACCCCCCCATTTGTTTTTACACTGTTGCTACTCGCTTTTTATTATCTATGCGTAGTCACTTTACCCCTACCTACATGTACAAATTACTTCAACAAATCTGTACCCCCGCACATTGACTCGGTACCGGTTCCCCCCTGTATATAGCCTCGTTATTGTTATTTTATTGTGTTACTTTTTATTATTTTTTACTTTTGTTTATTCGGTAAATATTTTCTTAACTCTTTCTTGAACTGCATTGTTGGTTAAGGGCTTGTAAGTAAGTATTTCACTGTAAGGACTACACTTGTTATGTTCGACGCATGTGACAAATAAAGTTTGATTTGATGTAGCCTATTTCTCAGGAACAGAATAACATATTCTGAGTTGTCCTTATGTTAGGCCCTGATCGGACTATGCCATATGGCTGTGGGCTACTCTAGTTAATTTAGCAGACAATATTTGCTTAGAATTCTGTGGCATTATTTTATTTTACAGTATGACGAATACAACTGAACATAGCTGAGTAAAATAGAAAGGATATTTTCCCAAAATGCGCACATGCGGCTATTCTGTGTTAAGCGGTTAACAAAGAATCAGGTCCTCCTATATGCTTAATTTAGAGTTATTTATGCAACTGTAGTTGTGATACAAATGTTAGGTTATACAGTGCATTCATAAAGTATTCAGACCCCTTGACTTTTTCCACATTTTGTAACGTTACAGCATTATTCTAAGAATGATTCAATTGTTTTTTTTCCTCATCAATCTACACACAATACCCCATAATGACAATGCAATTTATTTTTTTGAAATGTATGCAAATGTAAAAAAATTGAAACAGAAAAATCACATTTACATAAGTATGCATAAGTATGCAGACCCTTTAGTCAGTGCTTTGTTAATGCACCTTTGGCAGCGATTACAGCCTTGAGTCTTCTTGGGTATGACGCTACAAGCTTGGCACACCTGTATTTGGGGAATTTCTCCCATTATTCTCTGCAGATCCTCTCAAGCTCTGTCAGGGGACTGCTGTCCCTGTCAACTGTCAACTGCACAGCTATTTTCAGGTCTCTCCAGAGATGTTCGATCGTGTTCAAGTCCGGGCTCTGGCTGGGCCATTCAAAGACATTCAGAATCTTGTCCTGAAGCCACTCCTGCATTGTCTTGGCTGTGTGCTTAGAGTTGTTGTCCTGTTGGAAGGTGAACCTTTCGCCCCATGTCTGAGGTCCTGAGTGCTCTGGAGCAGGTTTTCATCAAGGATCTATTTGTACTTTGCTCCGTTCATCTTTCCCTTGATCCTAACTAGTCTCCCAGTCCCTGCCGCTGAAAAACATCCCCACAGCATGATGCTGCCACCACCATTCTTCACCGTTGGGATGGTGCCAGGTTTCCTCCAGACGTGATGCTTGGCGTTCAGGCCAAAGAGTTCAATCTTGGTTTCATCAGACTAAAGAATCTTGTTTCTCATGGTCTTAGAGTCCTTTACGTGCCTTTTGGCAAACTCCAAGCAGGCTTTCATGTGCCTTTTACTGAGGAGTGGCTTCCGTCTGGCCACTCAACCGTAAAGGCCTGATTGGTGGAGTGCTGCAGAGATGGTTGTCCTTCTGGAAGGTTCTCCCATCTCCACAGAGGAACTCTGTCAGAGTGAACATCTGGTTCTTGGTCTCCCCCGATTGCTCAGTTTGGCCGGGCGGCCAGCTCTAGGAGTCTTGGTGGTTCGAAACTTCTTCCATTTAAGATTGATGGAGGCCACTGTGTTCTTGGGGACCTTCAATGCTGCAGACATTTTTTGGTAGGTACCCTTCCCCAGATCTGTGTCTCGACACAATCCTGTCTCCGAGCTCTACGGACAATTCCTTCGACCTCATAGCTTGGTTTTTGCTCAGACATGCATTGTCAACTGTGGGACCTTATAGACAGGTGTGTGCCTTTCAAAATCATGTCTTATCAATTGAATTTACCACAGGTGGACTCCAATCAAGTTGTAGAAACACCTCAAGGATGATCAATGGAAACAGGATGCACCTGAATGCAATTTTGAGTCTAATAGCAAAGGGTCTGAATACTTATGTAATACATTTGCAAACATTTCTAAAAACCTGTTTTTGCTTTATCATTATGTGGTATTGTGCGTAGATTGATGAGGATTTTTATTTTATTTCATCAATTTTAGAATAAGGCTGTAAAGTAACAAAATGTGGAAAAAGGGAAGGGGTCTGAATACTTTCCGAAAGCACTGTATATTATACTAACTACTGTATTCTATAAAATAAATTATACATGTTCTCTCTCTCGCTCTCTCGCCCCCCCCCCCATCATCCAGCCCCACTGTGTCCTCCTGGCATCTAAAGAAAACAGTGCTCCAGTGAAGCTGGGAGGGTTTGGCGTGGCCATCCAACTGGGAGAGTCAGGACTGGTGGCTGGAGGTAAGCAACGCCATGCATGCTGGAAATGTCTGGCTGTCAGGCTCTGTCCAAGATCCACACTAGCATACCACATGGAATGAAGAAGAATGTACTGGCGCCTTGTCTTCTAAATGGTATGCTAGTGTGGATATTGTAGAAGAGGCTATGTCGTGTTTACAGATGTAGGATCTTACTTTGATTACCCTGATGGAAGATAACTTTTGTGCAATGCCGGAAATGTAAAACTTGTAGTGTATTTGAGGTTTAAAAAGGCTTACGTTTGTAATTTCCACCTTGAAATTTCAGACTTGATTTTCCCTTACAAGCAATGTACCAACCCCTACAAAAATGTCCATTAATTACAATCCACATAATAATTTACATTTCCTCTTGGTGCAGGACTATTTTCCTGCTGTTGCAAACTGGCTCAAGATCTCACACCTGTATGTTCCAATATCCACACTAGTATACAATTTAGAATGCATGGCCAGTTGTTATGCTAGTATGTAACATAGCTTCTCAATTCTCACTCTGCTATCTCAAAACAGGAATGCTACAACTTTTATCAACGTAATCTGTACTTGCAAACTTGTACTTTTCATATTTTTTCTGCTGTTTGTACAAACATTTCAGACATAGGACAGAGAGAATCTGGGCCGTCATGGGTTCATTAATAATAGAACCAAATAAATGGGAAATATTGGCACCATCTAATCGGACAATCTTTGGGGTGAACTATCTCTTCAATGTCTTTGCCACATGTACCAGCTGTATGAATGAATTGTTAAGTTAACATCACCTTTAAATGAGTGTTTTAACAGCAGCCAAGATAAACATACACACTGTGCTCCACAGTGCTATCCATTCACACTGACCCAGGAAGAACTAGAAATGTATCTTCATCCCTGTAATGCATTACTCATATCAATGACATATATAAGCTTTCTTCAGACAATGGTTTGACTAGGTGACCCAACAATCCAACTTCCTCTTACTAACCACGACTCTGTTGTTCATCTGAAACAGTTCCCTATGTGTTTTAACTTGAATGTGAGAGTGTTGAGCCAGTAACTGAAAGGTCACTGGTTTGAATACCCGATGTGTCCTTGAGCAAAGCACTTAACTCTAATTTGCTCCAGAGGCGTCGTACCACTATGGCTGACCCTGTAAAACAATACATTTCAAAATAAAATAAAATAAAAATGTATTTGTCACATGCAGATGTTAATGCGAGTGTAGCGAAATGCTTGTGCTTCTAGTTCCGACCATGCAGTAATATCTAACAAGTAATCTAACCTAACAATTTCACAACAACTACCTTATACACACAAGTGTAAAGGAATGAATAAGAATATGTACATAAAAATATATGAATGAGTGATGACCGAACGGCATAGGCAAGATGCAGTAGATGGTATAGAGTACAGTATATACATATGAAATGAGTAATGTAGGGTATGTAAACATTATACAAAGTGGCATTGTTAAAAGTGGCTAGTGATACATTTTTTTCATAAAGTTTTACATTGTTAAAGTGGCTAGAGTTGAGTCAGTATGTTGGCAGCAGCCACTCAATGTTAGTGATGGCTGTTTAACAGTCTGATGGCCTTGAGATAGAAGCTGTTTTTCAGTCTCTCGGTCCCTGCTTTGATGCACCTTTACTGACCTCACCTTCTGAATGATAGAGGGGTGAACAGGCAGTGGCTCGGGTGGTTGTTGTCCTTGATGATCTTTATGGCCTTCCTGTGACATCGGGTGCTGTAGGTGTCCTGGAGGGCAGGGAGTTCGCCCCCGATGATGCGTTGTGCAGACCTCACTACCCTCTGGAGAGCCTTACGGTTATGAGCGGAGAAGTTGCCGTACCAGGCGGTGATACAGCCCGACAGGATGCTCTCGATTGTGCATCTGTAAAAGTTTGTGAGTGTTTTTGGTGACAAGCCAAATTTCTTCAGCCTCCCGAGGTTGAAGAGGCGCTGCTGCGCCTTCTTCACAACGCTGTCTGTATGGGTGGACCCTTTCAACTTTCCACCCTCTTCACTACTGTCCCGTCGATGTGGATAGGGGGCTGCTCCCTCTGCTGTTTCCTGAAGTCCACGATCATCTCCTTTGTTTTGTTGACATTGAGTGTGAGGTTATTTTCCTGACACCACACTCCGAGGGCCCTCACCTCCTCCCTGTAGGCCGTCTCGTCGTTGTTGGTAATCAAGCCTACCACGTCTGCAAACTTGATGATTGAGTTGGAGGCGTGCATGGCCACGCAGTCATGGGTGAACAGGGAGTACAGGAGAGGGCTGAGAACGCACCCTTGTGGGGCCCCAGTGTTTAGGATCAGCAGGGTGGAGATGTTGTTACCTACCCTCACCACCTGGGGGTGGCCCGTCAGGAAGTCCAGGACCCAGTTGCACAGGGCGGGGTCGAGACCCAGGGTCTCGAGCTTAATGACGAATTTGGAGGGTACTAGGGTGTTAAATGCTGAGCTGTAGTCGATGAACAGCATTCTTACATAGGTATTCCTCTTGTCCAGACGGGTTAGGGCAGTGTGCAGTGTGATTGCGATTGCGTCATCTGTGGACCTATTGGGGCGGTAAGCAAATTGGAGTGGGTCTAGGGTGTCAGGTAGGGTGGAGGTGATATGGTCCTTGACTAGTCTCTCAAAGCACTTCATGATGACGGAAGTGAGTGCTACGGGGCGGTAGTCGTTTAGCTCAGTTACCTTAGCTTTCTTGGGAACAGGAACAATGGTGTCCCTCTTGAAGCATGTGGGAACAGCAGACTGGGATAAGGATTGATTGAATATGTACGTAAACACACCAGCCAGCTGGTCTGCGCATGCTCTGAGGCTGGGGATGCCGTCTGGGCCTGCAGCCTTGCGAGGGTTAACACGTTTAAATGTTTTACTCACGTTGGCTGCAGTGAAGGAGAGTCTGCAGGTTTTGGTAGCGGGCCGTGTCAGTGGCACTGTATTGTCCTCAAAGCGAGCAAAGAAGCTGTTTAGTTTGTCTGGGAGCAAGACATCGTGGTCCGCGACGGGGCTGGTTTTTCTTTTGTAGTCCTAGATTGACTGTAGACCCTGCCACATACATCTCGTGTCTGAGCCGTTGAATTGCGACTCTACTTTGTCTCTATACTGACGCTTAGCTTGTTTGATTGCCTTGCGGAGGGAATAGCTACACTGTTTGTATTCGGTCATGTTTCTGGTCACCTTGCCCTGATTAAAGCAGTGGTTTGCGCTTTCAGTTTGCGCGAATGCTGCCATCAATCCACGGTTTCTGGTTGGGGAATGTTTTAACAGACGCTGTGGGTTACAACATCACCGATGCACTTGCTATTAAACTCGCTCACCGAATCAGCGTATTCATCAATGTTGTTGTTCGACGCTATGCGCAACATATCCCAGTCCATGTGATCGAAGCAATCTTGAAGCGTGGAATCCGATTGGTCGGACCAGCGTTGAACAGACCTGCGCACGGGTGCTTCCTGTTTTAGTTTCTGTCTATAGGCTGGGAGCAACAAAATGGAGTCGTGGTCAGCTTTTCCGAAAGGAGGGTGGGGGAGGGCCTTATATGCGTCGCGGAAGTTAGAATAACAATGATCCAGGGTTTTGCCAGCCCGGGTCGCGCAATCGATATGCTGATAAAATTTAGGGAGCCTTGTTTTCAGATTAGCCTTGTTAAAATCCCCAGCTACAATAAATGCAGCCTCAGGATATGTGGTTTCCAGTTTACATAGAGTCAAATTAAGTTATTTGAGGGCCGTCGATGTGTCTGCTTGGGGGGGGGGGATATACACGGCTGTGATTATGATCGAAGTGAATTCTCTTGGTAGATAATGTGGTCAGCATTTGATTGTGAGGAATTCTGCACCTATCCGGTGTATGTGACAATAAAACATATACAAATGAATACAAAAATACATACAGTACATAACAACAAACATACATAACAACAAACATCCATACATACAGTACATGGAACGATGTGCGCTGAGAGTTGGGAAGCAAGTTCAGGGAGTGAGTGTTTTAATAAATAAACGTAACATAATACAAAACAAGAAACCACTAACAGCACAGAGACATGACACAGAAACAGAAACAATGATGCCTGGGGAAGGAACCAAAGGGAGTGACATATATAGGGAAGGTAATCAGGGAATTGAAAGAGTCCAGGTGAGCGTAACGATGGTGACAGGTGTGCGCCATAACAAGCAGCCTGGTGACCTAGAGGCCGGAGAGGGAGCACACGTGACAGTACATAACAACATACATACATACATTTATACATACATACATACATACATACATACATACATACATACATACATACATACATACATACATACATACATACATACATACATACAGTACATAACAACAAACATACATACATACATACATACATACATACATACAGTACATAACAACAAACATACATACATACATACAGTACATAACAACAAACATACATACATACATACATACATACATACATACATACATACATACATACATACATACAGTACATAACAACAAACATACATACATACATACATACATACATACATACATACATACATACATACATACATACAAACATACATACATACATACATACATACATACATACATACATACATACATACATACATACATACATACATACATACAGTACATAACAACATACATACATACAGTACATAACAACATACATACATACATACATACATACATACATACAGTACATAACAACAAACATACATACATACATACATACATACATACAGCATACAGTACATAACAACAAACATACATACATACATACAGTACATAACAACAAACATACATACATACATACATACATACATACATACATACATACATACAGTACATAACAACAAACATACATACATACATACATACATACATACAAACATACATACATACATACATACATACATACATACATACATACATACATACATACATACATACATACATACATACATACATACAGTACATAACAACATACATACATACATACATACATACATACATACATACATACATACATACATACATACATACATACAGTACATAACAACATACATACATACATACAGTGGGGCAAAAAAGTATTTAGTCAGCCACCAATTGTGCAAGTTCTCCCACTTAAAAAGATGAGAGAGGCCTGTAATTTTCATCATAGGTACACTGATAACAAGTTCAAACAGGTGCCATTAATACAGGTAACGAGTGGAGGACAGAGGAGCCTCTTAAAGAAGAAGTTACAGGTCTGTGAGAGCCAGAAATCTTGCTTGTTTGTAGGTGACCAAATACTTATTTTCCACCATAATTTGCAAATAAATTCATTAAAAATCCTACAATGTGATTTTCTAATTTTCTAATTTGTCTGTCATAGTTGAAGTGTACCTATGATGAAAATTACAGGCCTCTCTCATCTTTTTAAGTGGGAGAACTTGCACAATTGGTGACTGACTAAATACTTTTTTGCCCCACTGTACATACAGTACATAACAACATACATACATACATACATACATACATACATACATACATACAGTACATAACAACATACATACATACACGACCAGTCAAAAGATTTAGAACACCTATTCATTCAAAGATTTTTCTTTTTTACTATTTTCTAAATTGTAGAATAATAGTGAAGACATCAAAACTATGAAATAACACATATGGAATCATGTAGTAACCAAATAAAGTATTTAACAAATCAAAATGTATATTTTAGATTCTTCAAGCTTTGCACACTCTTGGCATTCTCACAACCAGCTCCACCTGGAATGCTTTTCCAATAGTCTTGAAGGAGTTCCCACATATGCTGAGAACTTGTTGGCTGCTTTTCCTTCACTCTGCGGTCCAACTCATCCCAAACCATCTCAATTGGGTTGAGGTCGGGTGATTGTGGAGGCCAGGTCATCTGATGCAGCACTCCATCACTCTCCTTCTTGGTCAAATAGCCCTTACACAGCCTGGAGGTGTGGTGAGTCATTGTCCTGTTGAAAAACAAATGATAGTCCCACTAAGCGCAAACCAGATGGGATGGCATATCGCTACAGAATACTGTGGTAGCCATGCTGATTAAGGGTGCCTTGAATTCTAAATAAATCACTGACAGTCTCACCAGCAAAGCATCCCCACACCATCACACCTCCTCCTCCATGCTTTACGGTGACAACCACACATGCGGAGATCATCCGTTCACCTACTCTGCGTCTCACAAAGACATGGCGGTTGGAACCAAAAATCTCACATTTGGACTCATCAGTCCAAAGGACAGATTTCCACCGGTCTAATGTCCATTGCTCGTGTTTCTTGGTGCAAGCAAGTCTCTTCTTCTTATTGGTGTCCTTTAGTAGTGGTTTCTTTGTAGCAATTTGACAATGAAGGCCTGATTCACATAGTCTCCTCTGAACAGTTGATGTTGAGAGGTGTCTTTTACTTGAACTCTGAGAAGCATTTATTTGGGCTGTAATTTCTGAGCTGGTAACTAATGAACTTATCCTCTGCAGCATAGGTAAATCTGGGTCTTCCTTTCCTGAGAGCCAGTTTCATCGTAGCGCTTGATGGTTTTTGCGACTGCCTTTTGACTGACCTTCATGTCTTAAAGTATTAATGGACTGTTGTTTCTCTTTGTTTATTTGAGGTGTTCTTGCCATAATATGGACTTGGTCTTTTACCGAATAGGGCTATCTTCTGTATACCACCCCTACCTTGTCACAACACAACTGATTGGCTCAAACGCATGAAGAAGGAAAGAAATTCCACAAATTAACAAGGCACACCTGTTAATTGAAATGCATTCCAGTTGACTACCTCATGAAGCTGGTTGAGAGAATGCCAAGAGTGTGCAAAGCTGTCATCAAGGCAAAGGGTGGCTACTTTGAAGCATCTCAAAAGTAAAATATATTTGTATTTGTCTTCACTATTATTCGACAATGTAGAAAATATATAAAAATTAAGAAAAACCTGTGAATGAGTAGGTGTAACCAAATTTTTGACTGGTACAGTACATACATACATACTTACATACATACATGTATGTATCTGTCACGATCGTCTTGACGTGGAAGAGAGGACCAAAACGCAGCGTGTGAAAAGTACATCTTTTAATAGATGACGAAGACGTAACACGAATACTTAATCAAAACAAAACAACAAACGACCGTGAAGCTACAAACGTTAGTGCATACACAAGTTACAAACGTTAAACATAGACAATTACCCACAAACACCTAAAGCCTATGGCTGCCTTAAATATGGCTCCCAATCAGAGACAACAATAAACAGCTGTCTCTGATTGAGAACCAAACCAGGCAACCATAGACTTTCCTACACACCTACACTGAACACAACCCCATACATACTACAAAACCCCCTAAACAATACACACACCCTAAACTAGACAAAACACACAAACATACCCCATGTCACACCCTGACCTAACTAAACTAATAAAGAAAATCAATATAACAAAGGCCAGGGTGTGACAGTATCTCCTGAGTGGCGCAGCTGTCTAAGGCACTGCATCTCAGTGCTAGAGGTGTCACTACAGACACTGGTTCAATTCCGGTATGTATCCCAACCGGCCGTGATTGGGAGTCCCATAGGGCGGCGCACAATTGGCCCAGCATCGTCCGGGTTAGGGGTTTGGCTGGGGTAGGCCGTCGTTGTAAATAGGAATTTGTTCTTAACTGACTTGCCTAGTTAAATAAAGGTTAAATAAATAAAATAAAAATACATACAGACCAACAAACATCCATCCATGCATAGATACATATTGTATTTCTCTCTCTCCCCTCCCAGGTCGTGTAGGCACGCCCCATTTCATGGCCCCAGAGGTGGTGAAGAGGGAACCGTATGGTAAGCCTGTAGATGTGTGGGGCTGTGGAGTCATCCTGTTCATCCTGCTGTCTGGCTGCCTGCCGTTCTACGGTACCAAGGAACGCCTGTTCGAAGCCATCTGCAGGGGAAAATACAAGGTAGTAGTTGATTTACAAAACGCCAATAACTCAGTGTACCTACAGTATGGTATTAGTAGCCTTATCCTGAAAGCATCCGTGTGTGCTTCTTTCTCTCTCTTTGTCTGTCTGTGTCTGTCTGTCTGTGTGTGTGTGTGTCTCCAGCTGAACCCCAGGCATTGGGGACATATCTCAGAGAGTGCTAAGGACCTGGTGAGACGGATGCTCATGCTCGACCCTGCAGAGAGAATCACTGTCTACGAGGCACTCAACCACCCCTGGCTCAAGGTACACACACATACACACACACACACACATATATATATCTATATATATACACACACACACACACACACACACACACAAAAACACACTTTCTTCAACCACCCCTGGATCAATGTAGACACACACAAAACACACACACACATAATGACTTCTTGGGCTAGTGAAAGGCTAGTAAAGTGAGAGTGTGTGTGTGTGTGTGTGTGTGTGTGTGTGTGTGTGTGTGTGTGTGTGTGTGTGTGTGTGTGTGTGTGTGTGTGTGTGTGTGTGTGTGTGTGTGTGTGTGTGTGTGTGTGTGTGTGTGTGTGTGTGTGTGTGTGTGTGTGTGTGTGTGTTGATCAGGAGAGAGACCGTTATGCCTATAAGATCCACCTGCTAGAGACGGTGGAACAGCTGAGGAAGTTCAACGCCAGGAGGAAGCTCAAGGTCCCCAAATTCTACTTTCCTTTTCTAGTTGGAATGACAATAGGAGTGTTATTGTTTTGGAACGTTTGGTGCTAAAATGGAGGATGGTTTATCTAACTGTCTGTGTCTGTCTCAGGGAGCCGTACTGGCAGCAGTCTCCAGTCACAAGTTTAACTCATTTTATGGAGACCCACCAGAGGAGATGCCTGACTTCTCTGAAGACCCCACATCCTCAGGTAGAAGGAACACACACACACACACACTGGTACACATACACATACATAAACAAACACACACCTGCACACACACAGACACATCAACACAGACACACCCATGACAACAAAGCTGTTACCACAGCGAGGTGAAAATCCAGAGACACTACTATCATTCAGGAAGAGGCAGTCCAGGGGCCTCCCGAGTGGCGTAGCAGTCTAAGAGGCGTTTCTAAGGTCCAGGGTTCATATCCCGGGCTGTCCCACAACCGGCCGTGGTCGGGAGTCCCATAGTACGGCGCACAATTGGCCCAACGTCGTCCGGGTTAGGGGAGGGTTTGGCCCAGCGTCGTCCGGGTTAGGGGAGGGTTTGGCCCAACGTCGTCCGGGTTAGGGGAGGGTTTGGCCCAGCATCGTCCGGGTTAGGGGAGGGTTTGGCCCGGCGTCGTCCGGGTTAGGGGAGGGTTTGGCCCGGCATCGTCCGGGTTAGGTGAGGGTTTGGCCCAGGGTCGTCCGGGTTAGGGGAGGGTTTGGCCCAGCGTCGTCCGGGTTAGGGGAGGGTTTGGCCCGGCGTCGTCCGGGTTAGGTGAGGGTTTGGCCCAGGGTCGTCCGGGTTAGGGGAGGGTTTGGCCCAGCATCGTCCGGGTTAGGGGAGGGTTTGGCCCGGCGTCGTCCGGGTTAGGGGAGGGTTTGGCCCGGCGGCGTCCGGGTTAGGGGAGGGTTTGGCCCGGCGGCGTCCGGGTTAGGGGAGGGTTTGGCCCGGCGTCGTCCGGGTTAGGGGAGGGTTTGGCCCGGCGTCGTCCGGGTTAGGGGAGGGTTTGGCCCGGCGTCGTCCGGGTTAGGGGAGGGTTTGGCCCGGCGTCGTCCGGGTTAGGGGAGGGTTTGGCCGGTGGGGCTTTACTTGACTCATCGTGCTCTATCAACTCCTTGTGGCGGGACGGGTGCATGCGGGCTGACCCCAGATGCCAGCTGAACGGTTTTTCCTCCGACACATTGCTGCGGCTGGCTTACACGTTAATAAGCTGTAGGAGTTGCAATGATGAGCCAAGATCGAAAAAGGGGGGTAAAAAAACATTTAAATAAAAAAGGAAGAGACAATCCTGTGTCCTATGAGGTTTTGTCTTTTTCAAGGTGTTGTTTTCACAAAGAAAGTATCTCTGTTATCATCTATACATAAGTCACTTTAATAACTCTATTCACATGTATATATTACCTCAATTACCTCGACTAACCGGTGCCCCCGTACATTGACTCTGTACCGGTACCCCCTGTATATAGCCTCGCTATTGTTATTTTACTGCTGCTCTTTAACTTTTATTTATTTATTTATTTTTTCTTAAAACTGCATTGTTGGTTAAGTAAGCATTCCACTGTAAGGTCTACTACACCTGTTGTATTCGACGCATGTGACAAATAAGTTTGATTAGATTTAAATCATTGTCTCTAGACTGAAGATCATGATTAGTTGATCATTTAAATAAGGTGTGTTACAGCAGGAGTGGAGTCTCTAACCTCTGACACAGTACTGCTGTTCTTTTTGTTGGACTAACAAGTCAATTCAGCATCTCAGAAATCTTTGGGTGGTCTGCACTGTTTAGTCAGGGAATGTTTTCAGGGAATGTTTTCAGGGAATGTTTTCAGGGAATGTTTTCAGGGAATGTTTTCAGGGAATGTTTTCAGGGAATGTTTTCAGTGAATGTTTTCAGAGAATGTTTCAGGGAAAGTTTTCAGGGAATGTTTTCAGTGAATGTTTTCAGGGAATGTTTTCAGTAAATGTTTTCAGTGAATGTTTTCAGAGAATGTTTCAGAGAATATTTTCAGGGAATGTTTTCAGGGAATGTTTCAGGGAATGTTTTCAGTGAATGTTTTCAGAGAATGTTCCAGGGAATGTTTTCAGGGAATGTTTCAGGGGATGTTTTCAGGGAATGTTTTCAGTGAATGTTTTCAGGGAATGTTTTCAGTAAATGTTTTCAGAGAATGTTTCAGGGAAAGTTTCAAATAATGTTTTCAGGGAATGTTTTCAGTAAATGTTTTCAGTGAATGTTTTCAGAGAATGTTTCAGAGAATGTTTCAGAGAATGTTTCAGAGAATGTTTTCAGGGAATGTTTCAGGGAATGTTTTCAGTGAATGTTTTCAGGGAATGTTTCAGGGAATGTTTTCAGGGAATGTTTTCAGGGAATGTTTTCAGGGAATGTTTCAAAGAATGTTTTCAGAGAATGTTTCAGGGAATGTTTTCAGGGAATGTTTTCAGAGATTGTTTCAGGGAATGTTTTCAGGGAATGTTTTCAGGGAATGTTTCAAATAATGTTTTCAGGGAATGTTTTCAGAGAATGTTTCAGGGAATGTTTTCAGAGAATGTTTTCAGGGAATGTTTCAGGGAATGTTTTCAGAGATTGTTTCAGGGAATGTTTTCAGGGAATGTTTTCAGAGAATGTTTTCAGAGAATGTTTCAGCCACGATTCCAGTTCTTATTTACCATTTTTGTGTCCATGTAGTGTAATGTAGTCCCTATATGAGAATGACATGTAATCTGTAATGTGATTGTGTTGTTTGTGTTAATGCTGCATGGTGATAGGACTACTAGTAGCAGAACGTAGGTATCCCTCCTCTAGGTATATGCTGCTCTGTGTGTCTGTTCTCTAACTGTCTGTGTTGTCCCTAGTTCTCTAGCAGTCAACTCTGAGATAGTTCTCTAGCAGTCAACTCTGAGATAGTTCTCTAGCAGTCAACTCTGAGATAGTTCTCTAGCAGTCAACACTGAGATACTGCTCTAGCAGTCAACACTGAGATCCTGCTCTAGCAGTCAACTCTGAGATAGTTCTCTAGCAGTCAACTCTGAGATAGTTCTCTAGCAGTCAACTCTGAGATAGTTCTCTAGCAGTCAACTCTGAGATAGTTCTCTAGCAGTCAACTCTGAGATAGTTCTCTAGCAGTCAACACTGAGATAGTTCTCTAGCAGTCAACACTGAGATAGTTCTCTAGCAGTCAACTCTGAGATAGTTCTCTAGCAGTCAACTCTGAGATAGTTCTCTAGCAGTCAACTCTGAGATAGTTCTCTAGCAGTCAACTCTGAGATAGTTCTCTAGCAGTCAACTCTGAGATAGTTCTCTAGCAGTCAACACTGAGATAGTTCTCTAGCAGTCAACACTGAGATAGTTCTCTAGCAGTCAACTCTGAGATAGTTCTCTAGCAGTCAACTCTGAGATAGTTCTCTAGCAGTCAACTCTGAGATAGTTCTCTAGCAGTCAACACTGAGATACTGCTCTAGCAGTCAACACTGAGATCCTGCTCTAGCAGTCAACTCTGAGATAGTTCTCTAGCAGTCAACTCTGAGATAGTTCTCTAGCAGTCAACTCTGAGATAGTTCTCTAGCAGTCAACTCTGAGATAGTTCTCTAGCAGTCAACTCTGAGATAGTTCTCTAGCAGTCAACTCTGAGATAGTTCTCTAGCAGTCAACTCTGAGATAGTTCTCTAGCAGTCAACTCTGAGATAGTTCTCTAGCAGTCAACTCTGAGATAGTTCTCTAGCAGTCAACTCTGAAATACTTCTCTAGCAGTCAACACTGAGATCCTGCCTACAGTATGTGTGCTTTGTGATTTGTGCATTTGTTGTTTTATTATTATTATTATTTGTCCCTTTAGCTTTTTCATATTCATTGTATTCTCTTTTGTGCTACTGTTGTGTTGCCTACATAACTGACACACATAACTGTGTGTGTGTGTGTGTGTGTGTGTGTGTGTGTGTGTGTGTGTGTGTGTGTGTGTGTGTGTGTGTGTGTGTGTGTGTGTGTGTCTGTCTGTACAGGGGCTGTGTCTCAGGTGCTGGACAGCCTGGAGGAGATCCATGCGTTGACAGACTGCAGTGAGAAAGATATAGACTTCCTACACAGTGTCTTTCAAGACGAGCATCTACACACACTACTAGACGTGAGTAGATATACACACACACACACAAATCAAATCAAATATTATTTGTCACATACACATGGTTAGCAGATGTTAATGCGAGGGTAGCGAAATGCTTGTGCTTCTAGTTCCGACAATGCAGTAATAACCAACGAGTAATCTAACCTAACAATTCCACAACAATTACCTTATACACACAAGTGTAAAGGAATGAATAAGAATATGTACATTAAAAAATATATATATATATATATATGAATGGGTGATGGTACAAAACGACATAGGCAAGATGCAGTAGATGGTATTGAGTACAGTATATACATATGACATGAGTAATGTAGGGTATGTAAACATTATATGAAGTGGCATTGTTTAAAGTGGCTAGTGATACATTTTTTTCATAAAGTTTTACATTGTTAAAGTGGCTAGAGTTGAGTCAGTATGTTGGCAGCAGCCACTCAATGTTAGTGGTGGCTGTTTAACAGTCTGATGGCCTTGAGATATAAGCTGTTTTTCAGTCTCTCAGTCCCAGCTTTGATGCACCTGTACTGACCTCGCCTTCTGGATGATAGCGGGGTGAACAGGCAGTGGCTCGTGTGGTTGTTGTCCTTGATCATCTTTTTGGATTTCCTGTGACATCGGGTGCTGTAGGTGTCCTGGAGGGCAGGTAGTTTGCCCACAGTGATGTGCGTTGTGCAGACCGCACTACCTTCTGGAGAGCCTTGTGGTTGTGGGCGGTGCAGTTGCAGTACCAAGCGGTAATACAGCCCGACAGGATGCTCTCGATTGTGCATCTGTAAAAGTTTGTGAGTGCTTTTGGTGACAAGCTGAATTTCTTCAGCCTCCTGAATCATACAGTCTCTCCTCTAACAATCGTACAGTCTCTCCTCCTCTAACAATCATACAGTCTCTCCCCCTCTAACAATCGTACAGTCTCTCCTCCTCTAACAATCATACAGTCTCTCCCCCTCTAACAATCATACAGTCTCTCCTCCTCTAACAATCATACAGTCTCTCCTCCTCTAACAATGATACAGTCTCTCCTCCTCTAACAATCATACAGTCTCTTCCCCTCTAACAATTATACAGTCTCTCCTCCTCTAACAATCATCCAGTCTCTCCTACAATCATACAGTCTCTCCTCCTCTAACAATCATACAGTCTCTCCTCCTCTAATAATCATACAGTCTCTCCTACAATCATACAGTCTCTCCTCCTCTAACAATCATACAGTGTCTCCTCCTCTAACAATCATACAGTCTCTCCCCATCTAACAATTATACAGTCTCTCCTCCTCTAACAATCATACAGTGTCTCCTCCTCTAACAATCATACAGTCTCTCCCCCTCTAACAATTATACAGTCTCTCCTCCTCTAACAATCATACAGTGTCTCCTCCTCTAACAATCATACAGTCTCTCCCCCTCTAACAATTATACAGTGTCTCCTCCTCTAACAATCATACAGTCTCTCCCCCTCTAACAATTATACAGTCTCTCCTCCTCTAACAATCATACAGTCTCTCCTCCTCTAACAATCATACAGTGTCTCCTCCTCTAACAATCATACAGTCTCTCCCCCTCTAACAATTATACAGTCTCTCCTCCTCTAACAATCATACAGTCTCTCCTACAATCATACAGTCTCTCCTCCTCTAACAATCACACAGTCTCTCCTCCTCTAACAATCATACAGTCTCTCCTCCTTCACCAATCATACAGTCTCTCCTACAATCATACAGTCTCTCCTCCTCTAACAATGATACAGTCTCTCCTCCTCTAACAATCATACAGTCTCTCCCCCTCTAACAATCATACAGTCTCTCCTCCTCTAACAATCATACAGTCTCTCCTACAATCATACAGTCTCTCCTCCTCTAACAATCATACAGTCTCTCCTCCTCCACCAATCATACAGTCTCTCCTCCTCTAACAATCATACAGTCTCTCCTCCTCTAACAATAATACAGTCTCTCCCCCTCTAACAATCATACAGTCTCTCCTCCTCTAACAATCATACAGTCTCTCCTCCTCCACCAATCATACAGTCTCTCCTCCTCCATCAATCATACAGTCTCTCCTCCTCTAACAATAATACAGTCTCTCCTCCTCTAACAATCATACAGTCTCTCCTCCTCCACCAATCATACAGTCTCTCCTCCTCCACCAATCATACAGTCTCTCCTCCTCTAACAATAATACAGTCTCTCCTTCTCTAACAATCATACAGTCTCTCCTCCTCTAACAATCATACAGTCTCTCCTCCTCTAACAATAATACAGTCTCTCCTACAATCATACAGTCTCTCCTCCTCTAACAATCATACAGTCTCTCCTCCTCCACCAATCATACAGTCTCTCCTCCTCTAACAATAATACAGTCTCTCATCCTCTAACAATCATACAGTCTCTCCTCTAACAATCATACAGTCTCTCCCCCTCCACCAATCATACAGTCTCTCCTCCTCTACCAATCATACAGTCTCTCCTCCTCTAACAATCATACAGTCTCTCCTCGTCTAACAATCATACAGTCTCTCCTCGTCTAACAATCATACAGTCTCTCCTCCTCTAACAATCATACAGTGTCTCCTCCTCTAACAATCATACAGTCTCTCCTCCTCTAACAATCATACAGTCTCTCCTCTAACAATCATACAGTCTCTCCCCCTCCACCAATCATACAGTCTCTCCTCCTCTACCAATCATACAGTCTCTCCTCCTCTAACAATCATACAGTCTCTCCTCGTCTAACAATCATACAGTCTCTCCTCGTCTAACAATCATACAGTCTCTCCTCCTCTAACAATCATACAGTCTCTCCTCCTCTAACAATCATACAGTCTCTCCTACAATCATACAGTCTCTCCTCCTCTAACAATCATACAGTCTCTCCTCCTCTAACAATCATACAGTCTTTCCCCCTCTAACAATCATACAGTCTCTCCTCCTCCAACAATCATACAGTCTCTCCTCCTCTAACAATAATACAGTCTCTCCTTCTCTAACAATCATACAGTCTCTCCTCCTCTAACAATCATACAGTCTCTCCTCCTCTAACAATAATACAGTCTCTCCTACAATCATACAGTCTCTCCTCCTCTAACAATCATACAGTCTCTCCTCCTCCACCAATCATACAGTCTCTCCTCCTCTAACAATAATACAGTCTCTCCTCCTCTAACAATCATACAGTCTCTCCTCTAACAATCATACAGTCTCTCCCCCTCCACCAATCATACAGTCTCTCCTCCTCTACCAATCATACAGTCTCTCCTCCTCTAACAATCATACAGTCTCTCCTCGTCTAACAATCATACAGTCTCTCCTCGTCTAACAATCATACAGTCTCTCCTCCTCTAACAATCATACAGTGTCTCCTCCTCTAACAATCATACAGTCTCTCCTCCTCTAACAATCATACAGTCTCTCCTCTAACAATCATACAGTCTCTCCCCCTCCACCAATCATACAGTCTCTCCTCCTCTACCAATCATACAGTCTCTCCTCCTCTAACAATCATACAGTCTCTCCTCGTCTAACAATCATACAGTCTCTCCTCGTCTAACAATCATACAGTCTCTCCTCCTCTAACAATCATACAGTCTCTCCTCCTCTAACAATCATACAGTCTCTCCTCCTCTAACAATCATACAGTCTCTCCTCCTCTAACAATCATACAGTCTTTCCCCCTCTAACAATCATACAGTCTCTCCTCCTCTAACAATCATACAGTCTCTCCCCCTCTAACAATCATACAGTCTCTCCTCCTCTAACAATCATACAGTCTCTCCTCCTCTAACAATCATACAGTCTTTCCCCCTCTAACAATCATACAGTCTCTCCTCCTCCACCAATCATACAGTCTCTCCTCCTCTAACAATAATACAGTCTCTCCTTCTCTAACAATCATACAGTCTCTCCTCCTCTAACAATCATACAGTCTCTCCTCCTCTAACAATAATACAGTCTCTCCTACAATCATACAGTCTCTCCTCCTCTAACAATCATACAGTCTCTCCTCCTCCACCAATCATACAGTCTCTCCTCCTCTAACAATAATACAGTCTCTCCTCCTCTAACAATCATACAGTCTCTCCTCTAACAATCATACCGTCTCTCCCCCTCCACCAATCATACAGTCTCTCCTCCTCTACCAATCATACAGTCTCTCCTCCTCTAACAATCATACAGTCTCTCCTCGTCTAACAATCATACAGTCTCTCCTCGTCTAACAATCATACAGTCTCTCCTCCTCTAACAATCATACAGTGTCTCCTCCTCTAACAATCATACAGTCTCTCCTCCTCTAACAATCATACAGTCTCTCCTCTAACAATCATACAGTCTCTCCCCCTCCACCAATCATACAGTCTCTCCTCCTCTACCAATCATACAGTCTCTCCTCCTCTAACAATCATACAGTCTCTCCTCGTCTAACAATCATACAGTCTCTCCTCGTCTAACAATCATACAGTCTCTCCTCCTCTAACAATCATACAGTCTCTCCTCCTCTAACAATCATACAGTCTCTCCTCCTCTAACAATCATACAGTCTCTCCTCCTCTAACAATCATACAGTCTTTCCCCCTCTAACAATCATACAGTCTCTCCTCCTCTAACAATCATACAGTCTCTCCCCCTCTAACAATCATACAGTCTTTCCCCCTCTAACAATCATACAGTCTCTCCTCCTCTAACAATCATACAGTCTCTCCCCCTTCACCAATCATACAGTCTCTCCTCCTCTACCAATCATACAGTCTCTCCTCCTCTAACAATCATACAGTCTCTCCTCGTCTAACAATCATACAGTCTCTCCTCCTCTAACAATCATACAGTCTCTCCTCCTCTAACAATCATACAGTCTCTCCCCCTCTAACAATCATACATATTCTAATAACATATCGTCTGTTCCCCTGCCTCTCCTCTCGCTCTCTCCATTTCAATCTCTCACTCTCCAGTACTTTCTCTCTCTCTCTTTATTTTTTTTCTCTCTCTCTCTGTCTCACTCTCTGTCCCACTGTTTTGACAGTGTTTTCTGTGTTTTGTCTGTCACCCAGAACAGCCAAACACCAAATCTCTCTGCTCTAGAGGGCACCAGTAGTTCACTGCCATATCACACACACACTGCCAGGGAAGCCAGGCTGCGCTCCTCATGATTTCATGCCACATTAGGAGAGCAGCTTTCTGGCTGGGAGAAACATGGTGTGTGTGTGTGTGTGTGTGTGTGTGTGTGTGTGCCATGTGCGCCGTGTGTGAGTGTTACTTTAGGCTAGCTGGCTAGGAGGAACTGGATGTTACTAAAGTGTTTAAAGTTCACTTGAGGCCTGTTGACTCTAGAAACTTATCTTAATCCTGTCAGGGTCTTGGTAACACTTGAAACCTTTTATCACAAGACCAACATATAACAGTTAACGTCAGCTTATGGCAGCTGATTTACTGCAACACAGACATAACACAAACCGTTATCTAGGTAAGTTGGCTGGCTAACGATAACTAGCTGACACAGAACAGTTTGTGTCATGCCTTCATTAAGGCAGTTGTTTTAAGCTGACACATATGACGCTGTAATGACATACAGTATATCACAAAAGTGTGTACACCCCTCACATTTTTGTAAATATTTGAGTATATCTTTTCATGTGACAACACTGAAGAAATGACACTTTGCTACAATGTAAAGTAGTGAGTGTACAGCTTGTATAACAGTGTGAATTTGCTGTCCGCTCAAAATAACTCAACACACAGCCATTAATGTCTAAACCGCTGGCAACAAAAGTGAGTACACCCCTAAGTGAAAATGTCCAAATTGGGCCCAATTAGCCATTTTCCCTCCCCGGTGTCATGTGACTCGTTAGTGTTACAATGTCTCAGGTGTGAATGGGGAGCAGGTGTGTTAAATTTGGTGTCATCGCTCTCACACTCCCTCATACTGACTGGTCACTGGAAGTTCAACATGGCACCTCATGGCAAAGAACTCTCTGAGGATCTGAAAAAAAGAATTGTTGCTCTACATAAAGATGGCCTGGGCTATAAGAAGATTGCCAAGACCCTGAAACTGAGCTGCAGCACGGTGGCCAAGACCATACAGTGGTTTAACTGGACTGGTTCCACTCAGAACAGGCCTCGCCATGGTCGACCAAAGAAGTTGAGTGCACGTGCTCAGCGTCATATCCAGAGGTTGTCTTTGGGAAATAGACGTATGAGTGCTGCCAGCATTGCTGCAGAGGTTGAAGGGGTGGGGGGTCAGCCTGTCAGTGCTCAGACCATACGCCGTACACTGCATCAAATTGGTCTGCATGGCTGTCGTCCCAGAAGGAAGCCTCTTCTAAAGATGATGCGCAAGAAAGCCCACAAACAGTTTGCTGAAGACAAGCAGACTAAGGACATGGATTACTGGAACCATGTCCTGTGGTTTGATGAGACCAAGATAAACTTATTTGGTTCGGATGGTGTCAAGCGTGTGTGGCGGCAACCAGGTGAGGAGTACAAAGACAAGTGTGTCAAGCATGGTGGTGGGAGTGTCATGGTCTGGGGCTGCATGAGTGCTGCCGGCACTGAGGAGCTACAGTTCATTGAGGGAACCATGAATGCCAACATGTACTGTGACATACTGAAGCAGAGCATGATCCCCTCCCTTCGGAGACTGGGCCGCAGGGCAGTATTACAACATGATAACGACCCCAAACACACCTCCAAGACGACCACTGCCTTGCTAAAGAAGCTGAGAGTAAAGGTGATGGACTGGCCAAGCATGTCTCCAGACCTAAACCCTATTGAGCATCTGTGGGGCATCCTCAAACAGAAGGTAGAGGAGTGCAAGGTCTCTAACATCCACCAGCTCTGTGATGTCGTCATGGAGGAGTGGAAGAGGACTCCAGTGGCAACCTGTGAAGCTCTGGTGAACTCCATGCCCAAGAGGGTTAAGGCAGTGCTGGAAAATGATGGTGGCCACACAAAATATTGACACTTTGGGCCCAATTTGGACATTTTCACTTAGGGGTGTACTCACTTTTGTTGCCAGCAGTTTAGACATTAATGGCTGTCTGTTGAGTTATTTTGAGGGGACAGCAAATTTACACTGTTATACAAGCTGTACACTCACTACTTTACATTGTAGCAAAGTGTCATTTCTTCAGTGTTGTCACATGAAAAGATATACTCAAATATTTACAAAAATGTGAGGGGTGTACTCACTTTTGTGATATACTGTACATCCAGACCTCTGTTGACCCTGTGGGCTGGTTTATTTTGTTCTTTATGAGTTAGCTTTAAGCCTTGAGAGCTACGGCAACAATATCTTAAGTCTAAGGATGGGGAGTCTGGAGGGGGTTGGGAGAGGGAGTTACCAAATAGTGTTATAAAAGGGTTGATGGAGAATGGACGAAGGGGGGAGGAGGAAGGAGTCAGGAGTCAGGGAGGAGGGAGTTAGGGAGGAGGAAAGGGGAGGAGGAAGGAGTCAGTGAGGAGGAAGGAGTTAGGGAGGAGGAAGGAGTTAGGGAGGAGGAAGAGGTTAGGGAGGAAGGAGTTAGGGAGGAAGGAGTTAGGGAGGAGGGCGTTAGAGATGAGGAAGGAGTTAGTGAGGAGGAAGGAGTTAGGAAGGGGGAGGAGGGAGGAGGACGGGGGAGGAGGAGGGAGTTAAGGAGGGAGTTAGGGAGGAGGAAGGGGGGGGGGGTTAAGAAGGGAGTTGGGGAGGATGGAGGAGGGCGTTAGGAAGGGTGAAGGAGGAAGGAGTGGAGGAGGAGGCTATTGCTTTCGGACCCTGCCCCAGGGGCTGAATGGGTGCAAGATGAGAAGTAGAAAGAGACTCTCTCCCTGGGAAGGCCTTTCACTAGGAACCTGTTGCTGCAGATGTCCATTCAAAACCCAGACCCAGCTGAAGAGAGAGCGATATAGAGAGAGCGAGACCACACTCCTACACTGAAAATTGAGAGAAGAGCGAGCCAGACTCCATCACTGAAAAGAGAGAAAGATAGAGCAACCACAGACTCTTTCAACTGAAAAGAGAGAAAAACCTCCACATTGCTGCTCTGAAAGCCACAGAAAGAAGGAGAGCGACATAGAGAGAGACCCAGCCTGAAAAGAGAGAGAGAGAGAACAATGGGTGCTATTGTCAAGCCTTAGTCCCTTTCACTGCTGTTTCTCCAGGCTCCAGACTCCTGCAGTAGGCTATCTGTGAGTACATCTGTAGGGCTGACGTTACCATCCTCTCCACTCAGACACAGAGAGGCTCAGGGAAACTACAGATCCACTCGGCACGGAATGGACGTACTGTAACAGTAGCCTACTGAAGTCTGGATGCTAAGCTAGTTTAGCGCTTATTGTGTCTATTCTCTTCTGGGTTAGGGCGTGTGGCTACTGCTTGGGATCTGGTTGGTGAGTCGATCTTGTTGCTTGTTTGTGTGTGTGTGTGTGTATCAGTGGTGTATTAGGGCGACAGTTAGCCTAGCGGTTGAGAGTGTACCCTGTGTGTTTTAACTTGAAGGTGAAAGTGAGCGATGGGCCAGTAATCGAAAGGTCGCTGGTTCAAATCCCAGAGATGACAAGGTGAAACACTGTTTATGTGCCCTTGAGCAAGGCACTTTACCCCAATTACTCGTGTAAATCGCTCTGGATTAGTGTCTGCTAAATGGGGATGGAGTAAGGCTCTGTTTCTCTCTTTGTAAGGAGAAGATGGTTGGTTGTATGTTTTCACTGTGACTTCAGACACAACAGTGATGTTACATGACTGTGTATATATTCACTTCATATGATAATACATACCATTCAGCAGATGCTTTTACCAATGCGACTTACAGTCATGCATGCATACGTTTGACGTATGAGTGGCCCCAGCGGGAATCGAACCTACAACCCTTGGCTTTGCAAGCGCTGTGCACTAGCAACTGAACCACACTGGACAGCACTTACAATTGATTTGGTAACACTTTCCTTGACACCCAGTGTAATAACAAAAAATGGCTACTTTGAAGAATCTCAAATATAAAATATATTTTGATTTGTTAAACACTTTTTGGGTTACTACATGATTCCACATGTGTAATTTCATAGTTTTGATGTCTTCACTATTATTCTACAATTTAGAAAATAGTAAAAAATAAAGAAAAACCCTGGAATGAGTAGGTGTGTCTAAACGTTTGACTGGTACTGTATACTCATTAAGTATGTAGTATACAGTATGTTAGTATTGGTATTCGAACACAGCTCGGGTCCTCCTACAGTAAATGAACAGTCTGTTTTATAAGAAACGTTTAACGGAGCACTTCACAGACGGCAAGCAACAGCATCATGGTGAAAGAATGAGCTGGGCCGTAGATTAATAATATATGGAACATAGGTGATCTAAAAGCAACAGTTCCTCTTCGCTGCTGAGACTTTCCTTCATAACACCTACACTCACTCATAAGCAGGCAGTGTGTGTGTGTCTGGAGGTGTGTGTGTGTGTGTGTGTGTGTGTGTGTGTGTGTGTGTGTGTGTGTGTGTGTGTGTGTGTGTGTGTGTGTGTGTGTGTGTGTGTGTGTGTGTGTGTGTGTGTATGGTTCTGAGGTAAGGAACAGTAGAAGCAGACAGGGAGACAGAGCATCTGAACTCTGAACTTTCTCCAGGAACCAGCGTCTCCCCTGTACACTCCCCACTATCACACACACACACACACAACACACAGACATCTGTCTAAACATGGTTGACTCTATCTCCCACTGCCAATGCAGGCACCACAGACATCTCAAACATTCATAAATACTCTCCTTGTTTTCCCATAAAATAACCCCTTTAATGGAGCTTAACAATGACACCGCAGACTAATCCGGTATCTGAATATCACTGTGTGTTAGTGTTTACGTTACAAGTAGCACACATATTTGCTCATTACAAATAAGTTCACAGGAGGACAGCCACAGGATGTGCATGTCTACATAAACGGTGCCGTTCCAAGCAGATCTGTAGTCAATCAAATCAAATCAAGTTTATTTTATATAGCCCTTCGTACATCAGCTAATATCTCGAAGTGCTGTACAGAAACCCAGCCTAAAACCCCAAACAGCAAGCAATGCAGGTGTAGAAGCACGGTGGCTGGGGAAAACTCCCTAGAAAGGCCAAAACCTAGGAAGAAACCTAGAGAGGAACCAGGCTATGAGGGGTGGCCAGTCCCCTTCTGGCTGTGCCGGGTGGAGATTATAACAGAACATGGCCAAGATGTTCAAAATGTTCATAAATGACCAGCATGGTCAAATAATAATCAGGAATAAATGTCAGTTGGCTTTTCATAGCCGATCATTAAGAGTTGAAAACAGCAGGTCTGGGACAGGTAGCACGTCCGGTGGACCTATCACTTAGAAGTTAAGACTTCTAAGTGATAGGTGAGTGGGGATGCAGGTAGCCTAGTGGGTAAGTGCGTTGGGCCAGTAACCGAAAAGGTCGCTAGGTGAAAAATCTGTCAATGTGCCCTTGAGCAAGGCACTTAACCCTAAATGCTCCTGTAAGTTGCTCTGGGTAAGAGCATCTGCTAAATGACTAAAATGTCAAATGTAGAAAGACACATGAACTAACTGTTATCAGCTGAATAGTTTTCATGTTTGTTATTCTTGCCTCATCTCGTTGTTGAGACCAGTGGTAATCATCTCGTGATAGTACTGTCTGCCTGCCTTGTCTCTCTGGTCAATGGGAGGACACAAGGCATACATGTAGGTCTAGGGGCTATGGCGAAATACCTATTTTGAAAGAGCAGTGTTGTCTATGTGTGTGTGTGTGTGTGTGTGTCTGGGGGGGGGGGGGGGTGTGCCAGTGTACTTGCTCTCTCATGATGTCAACTGCTCTCCTTTGAAGTTCAGAATTATTACATTATTCAACCCAAATCCCTCTATGAAAATCATGAGTTAGTCCTTGTATCATAAGAGTCATTTTATTTAATGGCTGCCTTTTCAACTGAGCTCTGTTTCTCTCCTCTCGGCATTGTGACCTTTGAACCAGTAATTTCTGCTTGTCCTGGTTAGACTACTCACTGTGTGTACAGTTTCTGTACCACAGGAGTTTGGTGGCACCTTAATTGGGGAGGATCAGTGGAACGGTATCAAACACATGTGTTTAATGCCATTCCATTTGCTCTGTACCAGCCATTATTATGAGCCGTCCTCCCCTCACCAACCTCCACTGGACACAGCGATTCATGCTCACAGTGCATGCACACACAAAGACACACACATAAAAACAAACACACAACCTCAACTGTTGATCCTGTATAGTCAGCTGGTTCGTTGCAAACAGAGACAAAGTGTTCCTCCCCTTTCAGTCTGCATCATAAATTATCATATATTTTTCCTACATTGTAAATGTCCTTTTTTTAATGTTTAAATGAAAGCAAGCAATTGTCAGCATTGATGAGAGGCTGGCACTGAAGACAACAGGTCATTCGGAATACACAGAGAGAGAGAGAGAACCAACATGTATTATTCAGCCATTGAACTGATTTTGTTGGTTTATAATGTTTTGTGTGTCGTGTTGTTTCAGCTTTACGACAAAATCAACACAAAGTCATCGCCCCAGATCAGAAACCCCCCCAGCAATACTGTACAGAGGGCCAAGGAGGTGAGCCTGCACTCGCGCACACACTCACACACACACACGTACACACACACGTACACACACATACACACACACATACATATTGATACAATATTGTGTTGTGTGCTTGTTACCATGCTTGTGTATAAGATATTATTCATGATGATTGATGACGTGATCAACTCTATAGATCACAGTACGCTGCTTCATAATTCCCTGACCACACACTCTGCTTAATCAACACGGCTCTAGCCATTAACACATCTCTCTACTATTCATTAGGTTCACATCTCAAACAGCACCCTATTTCTCATGTAGTGCACTATGTTTGACCACAGCCCTATGTGGCTCTGATCAGAAGAGGTCAAAACTGGTGCCCAATGTGTGGAATAAGGAATCTAACTCTTCACTGCTGTTATCTACTTCGGCTATCTGCTGCTTGTTTAACATTGGGTCAAGCTGGCCTGAGGTCAGTGTTTGAAGGAGTTGAACCTCTTCTCCTCTCCTCTAACCTCTTTAGTTTTTTCCTCAAAATAACAACAACCTCATAGCTATGTGTCACCAGCTAGGTAACAAACCTGGGTTGTCCACAACACAAAACTCAATACTATGTTGGCTTTCTGAGCTAAAGACCAGCCGTTAGGCTCTGGGAGCTAACATGAATCTTCAGGTTTCAGGCAAGGTTACTCATCAAGAGAGTGTAGTTCATGAACCACCTCCACTACATAAGGACACATGCACGGCTGTCCTACTGGGCCATGTCTTATGACAGCCCCAGCCAGCTTTACATTAGGATATAACTGTAACGTGGTTAGATGTGAGAGCTACACCTCAGTAAAGTACGGTGGAGGTGAAGTGGTGAACTGGAGGTGTACAGAAGGGTGTAATTGTGTAGCTCAGTTGGTTGAGCATGGATCTCGCAAGGCCAAGGATAGTGGGTTCAATTCCCACTGGGGTCATGCAAAAATATATGCACTCATGACTGAAAGTTGCTTTGGACAGAAGTGTCTGTTAAATGTCATGTATTATTATAATATACCCTCAGCAAAAAAAAGAAACATCCCTTTTTCAGGACCCTGTCTTTTCAAAGATAATTTGTAAAAAATCCAAATAACTTCACAGATCTTCATAGTAAAGGTTTAAACCCTTTCCCATGCTTGTTCAATGAACCATCAACAATTAATGAACATGCACCTGTGGAACGGTCGTTAAGACACTAACAGCTTACAGACGGTAGGCAATTAAGGTCACAGTTATGAAAACTTAGGACACTAAAGAGGTCTTTCTACTGACTCTGAAAAACACCAAAAGAAAGATGCCCTGCTCATCTGCGTGATGAGGCATGCTGCAAGGAGGCATGCTGCAAGGAGGCTTGAGGACTGCAGATGTGGCCAGGGCAATAAATTACAATGTCCATACTGTGAGAGGCCTAAGACAGTGCTACAGGGAGACAGGACAGACAGCTGATCATCCTCACAGTGTCAGACCACATGTAAAAACACCTGCACAGGATCGGTACATCCGAACATCACACCTGCGGGACAGCTACAGGATGGCAACAACAACTCCCCTTGTTACACCAGGAATGCACAATCCCTCCATCAGTGCTCAGACTGTCCGCAATAGGCTGAGAGAGGTTGGACTGAGGGCTTGTAGGCCTGTTGTGAGGCAGGTCCTCACCAGATATCACCGGCAACAATGTCGCCTATGGGCACAAACCCACTGTCGCTGGACCAGACAGGACCAGGGGTGATGGTTGGATTCGCGTTTATCGTTGAAGGAATGAGCGTTACACCAAGGCCTGTACTCTGGAGCGGGATCGATTTGGAGGTGGAGGGTCTGTCATGGTCTGGGGCAGTGTGTCACAGCATCATCGGACTGAGCTTGCTGTCATTGCAGGCAATCTCAACTCTGTGCGTTACAGGGAAGACATCCTCCTCCCTCATGTGGTACCCTTCCTGCAGGCTCATCCTGACATGACCCTCCAGCATGACAATGCCACCAGCCATACTGCTCGTTCTGTGCGTCATTTCCTGCAAGACTGGAATGTCAGTGTTCTGCCATGGCCAGCGAAGAGCCCGAATCTCAATCCCATTGAGCACATCTGGGACCTGTTGGATCGGAGGGTGAGGGCTAGGGCCATTCCCCCCAGAAATGTCCGGGAACTTGCAGGTGTCTTGGTGGAAGAGTTGGGTAACATCTCACAGCAAGAACTGGCAAAGCTGGTGCAGTCCATGAGGAGGAGATGCACTGCAGTACTTAATGCAGCTGGTGGCCACACCAGATAGTGACTGTTACTTTTGATTTTGACCCCCAATTTGTTCAGGGACACATTATTCAATTTTCTGTTAGTCACATGTCTGTGGAACTTGTTCAGTTTATGTCTCAGTTGTTGAATCTTGTTATCTTCATACAAGTATTTACACATGTTCAGTTTGCTGAAAATAAACACAGTTGACAGTGAGAGGACATTTCTTCTTTTGCTGAGTTTAGAAGACTATGACTCTGATCTAGGATCAGATTCTAGGGTACTGGTCCTGTAGTAGGACTGGTCCTGTAGTAGGACTGGTCCTGTAGTAGGACTGGTCCTGTAGTAGGACTGGTTCTGTAGTAGGACTGGTTCTATAGTAGGACTGGTTCTGTAGTAGGACTGGTCCTGTAGTAGGACTGGTTCTGTAGTAGGACTGGTTCTATAGTAGGACTGGTTCTGTAGTAGGACTGGTTCTGTAGTAGGACTGGTTCTGTAGTAGGACTGGTTCTATAGTAGGACTGGTTCTGTAGTAGGACTGGTTCTGTAGTAGGACTGGTTCTATAGTAGGACTGGTTCTATAGTAGGACTGGTTCTAGAGTAGGACTGGTCCTGTAGTAGGACTGGTTCTATAGTAGGACTGGTTCTGTAGTAGGACTGGTTCTATAGTAGGACTGGTTCTGTAGTAGGACTGGTTCTATAGTAGGACTGGTTCTATAGTAGGACTGGTCCTGTAGTAGGACTGGTTCTGTAGTAGGACTGGTTCTATAGTAGGACTGGTCCTATAATAGGACTGGTTCTAGAGTAGGACTGGTTCTGTAATAGGACTGGTTCTGTAGTAGGACTGGTTCTATAGTAGGACTGGTTCTATAGTAGGACTGGTTATATAGTAGGACTGGTTCTGTAGTAGGACTGGTTCTGTAGTAGGACTGGTTCTAGAGTAGGACTGGTTCTGTAGTAGGACTGGTTCTATAGTAGGACTGGTTCTAGAGTAGGACTGATTCTATAGTAGGACTGGTTCTAGAGTAGGACTGGTTCTATAGTAGGACTGGTTCTGTAGTAGGACTGGTTCTATAGTAGGACTGGTTCTGTAGTAGGACTGGTTCTGTAGTAGGACTGGTTCTATAGTAGGACTGGTTCTGTAGTAGGACTGGTTCTGTAGTAGGAATGGTTCTGTAGTAGGACTGGTTTTATAGTAGGACTGGTTCTGTAGTAGGACTGGTTCTGTAGTAGGACTGGTTCTATAGTAGGAATTGTTCTGTAGTAGGACTGGTTCTAGAGTAGGACTGGTTCTGTAGTAGGACTGGTTCTGTAGTAGGACTGGTTCTATAGTAGGACTGGTTCTGTAGTAGGACTGGTTCTAGAGTAGGACTGGTTCTAGAGTAGGACTGGTCCTGTAGTAGGACTGGTTCTGTAGTAGGACTGGTTCTGTAGTAGGACTGGTTCTATAGTAGGACTGGTTCTATAGTAGGACTGGTCCTGTAGTAGGACTGGTTCTGTAGTAGGACTGGTTCTGTAGTAGGACTGGTCCTATAATAGGACTGGTCCTATAGTAGGACTGGTCCTATAGTAGGACTGGTCCTATAATAGGACTGGTCCTATAGTAGGACTGGTTCTATAGTAGGACTGGTTCTGTAATAGGACTGGTTCTGTAATAGGACTGGTTCTGTAGTAGGACTGGTTCTGTAGTAGGACTGGTTCTAGAGTAGGACTGGTTATATATTAGGACTGGTTCTATAGTAGGACTGGTTCTAGAGTAGGACTGGTTCTAGAGTAGGACTGGTTCTGTAGTAGGACTGGTTCTAGAGTAGGACTGGTTCTAGAGTAGGACTGGTTCTAGAGTAGGACTGGTTCTAGAGTAGGACTGGTTCTGTAGTAGGACTGATTCTGTAGTAGGACTGATTCTATAGTAGGACTGGTTCTAGAGTAGGACTGGTTCTAGAGTAGGACTGGTTCTGTAGTAGGACTGGTTCTGTAGTAGGACTGATTCTAGAGTAGGACTGGTTCTAGAGTAGGACTGGTTCTGTAGTAGGACTGGTTCTAGAGTAGGACTGGTTCTGTAGTAGGACTGGTTCTAGAGTAGGACTGGTTCTAGAGTAGGACTGGTTCTGTAGTAGGACTGGTTCTATAGTAGGACTGGTTCTGTAGTAGGACTGGTTCTATAGTTGGACTGGTTCTGTAGTAGGACTGGTTCTATAGTAGGACTGGTTCTAGAGTAGGACTGGTTCTAGAGTAGGTCAGCCGATTATTATTTTTTAATGAACAAGATGAAGATGAAGAGGTAGTAAATATAGAAGGTGGCCATTGGATCCGGACAGTTTTGAACTGCTAGACTGTCAAACACTGAGGCTGCGTTCCATTCCAAAAGGTTTCCCCCTGAAAGAAGGGTGGACAAGAGCAGAAGGAGTAGGGACAACTGTTTCGTAATGGAATGCAGCCTGCGATCGAATCTGCAGTCTGTTCTACAAACATACAGGATCTGTTGGGTTTTGTTTCCCACTGTTAGTGAAGCTAATCCACAGTCTGTTGGATCATTCATAGACACTATTCATATAATAAGGAGCTTAGACTGCTTGTTTATTTGCCCTTTGTTAGTAGGTCCTGAGCTACACATACACTCAGACACACACGCACACTCACTCAGACACACACACACACTCAGACACACACACTCACACACTCAGACACACACACTCACACTCACACACATACTCACACACACACACACACACACTCACTCACTCAGACACACACTCACACGAACACACACGCTCACACACACGCACACACACTCACACACACACACACACACTCAGACACACACTCACACGCACACACACACAATCACACTCACACACACTCACGCACGCACACACACACACACACACTCACACACACGCACACACACACTCAGACACACACTTACACGCACACACACACTCACACACAGACACTCACACGCACACACTCACACACACACACACACACTCACGCACGCACACACACACACACACGCACACACACACTCACACACACACACACACGCACACACACACTCAGACACACACTTACACGCACACACACACTCACACACAGACACTCACACGCACACACTCACACACACGCACACACTCAGACACACACTCACACGCACACGCTCACACGCACACACACACTCAGACACACACTCACAAGCACACACACACTCACACACGCACACGCACACGCACTCACACACACACACTCACACACACACTCACACGCACACTCACACTCACACTCACACTCACACACACACACACTCACACGCACACTCACACACACGCGTGCACACACACACACACACACTCACACGCACACACACACACACTCTCTCACACACACACACTCACACACACACACTCACACACACACTCACACACACTCACACTCTAGCTGGCTGAATTCACACACTCTCAATGAATGAACCAGGAGAGAGAGGGAGGGAGGGATGGGTATGGGTTAGACGGAGGGAGGAGGGAGGTAGGGAGGGAGAGACCAGAGAAAAGGTAGTGTGCATTGTTAGTGTGTGTATAGACTTTGTCAAAACAAGCCCACATGTTGTAAGTGTGAAATGTTTGTATTGGGTTCATTGTATGTGGAGGGCAATTAAATTGTACTTCAGGCTGAGAAGAAAGTGAGAGGGGGAGGGAGTAGGTTGAAAAACACTGGACAGTATTATTAACAGTAGCAGTATTAACACTGGACAGTCCATTTAGAGCAGTGTAGAACTCTGTATGTGGCTTTGAAGTAAGTCTAAAGGATTTGAGTAATTAACCAGCTAGAGTTGACCCAGTCTGGTCCTAGAGGGGATTTAGTCTAACCTGTTTATGGTGCTGTCTGTGTCATAGTTTTACTTTTAAGCTGGTCTAGTTGGATTAGGAGTTTGTATGGAGTTGGAGCTAGTATGGAATTGGATTAGGAGTTTGTATGGAGTTGGATTAGGAGTTTGTATGGAGTTGGATTAGGAGTTTGTATGGAGTTGGATTAGGAGTTTGTGTGGAGTTGGATTAGGAGTTTGTATGGAGTTGGATTAGGAGTTTGTATGGCGTTGGATTAGGAGTTTGTATGGCGTTGGATTAGGAGTTTGTATGGCGTTGGATTAGGAGTTTGTGTGGAGTTGGATTAGGAGTTTGTATGGAGTTGGATTAGGAGTTTGTATGGCGTTGGATTAGGAGTTTGTATGGCGTTGGATTAGGAGTTTGTATGGCGTTGGATTAGGAGTTTGTATGGAGTTGGATTAGGAGTTTGTATGGAGTTGGATTAGGAGTTTGTATGGAGTTGGATCTAGTATGGCGCTGGATTAGGAGTTTGTATGGCATGGTTTGCAGTAGTGGAAAAAGTACCCAATTGTCATACTTGAGTAAAAGTAAAGATACCTTAATAGAAAATGACTAATAGAATGACTAATAGAAAAGTCACCTATTTTGATTTGGATTTATTTATTTAACCTTTATTTAACTAAACAAGTCAATTAAGAACAAATTCTTATTTACAATGACGGCACCCAGTAAAATACTACTTGAGTAAAAGTCTAAAAGTATTTGGTTTTAAATATACTTAAGTATCAAAAGTCAATGTAAAAGTATAAATCTTTTCAAATTCCTTATATCAACCAAACCAGACAGCACCATTTTCTTGTTTTTTTATATTTATGGGTAGCCAGGGGCCCACTCCGACACTCAGACATCATTTACAAACAAAGCATTTGTGTTTAGTGAGTCCGATCAGAGGCAATAGGGATGACCAGGGATTTTCTCTTTAAGTTTGTGAATTGGACAATTTTCCTGTCCTGTTAAGCATTCAAAATGTAACGAGTACTTTTGGGTGTCAGGGAAAATGTATAGAGTAAAAAGTACATTATTTTCTTTAGAAATGTATTAAAGTAAAAGTGGCAAAATATAAATAGTAAAGTACAGATACCCCAAAAAATGACTTAAGTAGTACTTTAAAGTATTTTTACTTAAGTACCCCACTGGGAGTTTGTATTGCATTGGATTATAGGTGTGTGTGTGTGTGTGCGCGTGTGTGTGTGCGTGCGTGTGTGCGTGTATACACGTGCGTGTGTGTAATGTTTTTTTGTTGCCTACTTCCTCTAGCAGTGTCCTCATTTTCTCTCTGAGTTCTGATCTGAGTGTCTTTCTAGTCAATGTTAGACACATTGATCCAGTATTTCACCACAGAACCAAATCTCCTTTATTTCTTGCCACCAGTGACTTAAAGGGACTTCCTCTGTGATACTCTGCTTGACTTTCTGCTGCTGATCCTCAGTGGCGATACTGAAATAATTTCAAAAATTAATACTAGCACTTTTTATATTTGACCCTGGTCCTAAACCTATAGACACTAACCTTTCCCCCCGACGCCGTCATCTTAGACCTTTTTCAAATTTACCCCCCTGACCCTCTTGACAACCCCTGGCCTTTGACCCCATGACCCCTGACTCTTTCTATGAGGACCAAGGACATCCTCAGAGGTCACGTGTAACTGTCCTCCCTGTGTCCTCCTCCTGGTCTAAAGAGCTCCATCCAAGACGAAGCAAGTTCCACTTTGAAACACCTGGAATATGTAAGCCCTAGAGACGCCTTTCACAACACACACACACACACACACACACACACACAGACACACACACAAATAAAACAAAGAAAAACGAGTTGGTTTTATTTTAAAGCAATGTTGTATTTGACAGAAGGAGACTGGGAGTAGCGTAGAGCTGTCTGTGACGATGCATACGTTAGGCTGTAGCTTGACCCATGTAAGCTGTAGCTCAGTAGCACGTGTGTGAGTCTATTGTGGAGTCTGTAGTGTGGCTCTGAGTGTATCCTCTCTAAAATAGGTCGTAAATTGTTGTGTAGATCAAGTTTGTGATCCATTCCATTTTCAACTCAGAAAGTGAAATTGAACGTCCTGATTGATCAGAGGCAATGGATACAACAATAGCAAACACACAGATTGATCCATAGCGATGTCACCTGGATTTATGTTTAACTTCCCCTCCAAGCCTGGTCTCACCACTCATTTACATTTTTACATTTGAGTCATTTAGCAGTCGCTCTTATCCAGAGAGACGTACAGGTGCCATTAGGGTTAAAGCAAAATTCCACCAAAAAACGATCTTTTGTTATTTGTTCCATTAGTCCACTGTTGATATCGTCCCAAACTGTTTTGCTTGATGGCAATCAAGTTTTCAAGATATGGGACTTTGTCAACAATGGACTAATGAAACAAATACCAAAATATCATTTTTGGGTGGACTTTCCCTTTAAGTGCCTTGCTTAAGGGCACATTGACAGATGTTTTACATAGGCAGCTCAGGGATTTGAACCAGTGACCTTTCGGTTATTGGCCCAATGCTCTTAACTGCTAGGCTACCTGCTGCCCATCTGCCACAGACACACTCACACACACACTCCAACTCGCACACACCTTTACGTGCCAGGACTCTCCATCTCCCAATTCAGCAGGCAGGTGTGACATAGCAGGACCTGACTCCAAATCAGGTCACTCCGAGAGGCCAGAGGGCATGAACAAGCCCTGAAGAGGACTCTTATTGGTTAAGAGAAGCCATGAGGAGGGACCTTATGGGATGAACATTTCAAAATGCAATTTGTACTAGTTTACGTGGTTCTACAGGGAGGGGGGGTTAGGAAGTGTGAGAGGGTATTACTGTATGTGTGTATACTCAGACCAGAGGTTGATGTACTCTTCAGTGTGTGTTTGGGACAGGCATTAAGCAGGACTACTCTACTACTTTACAGAAAGGCCCTGTGACTGGCGTCCTATGCTTTTGTGCTTCCACCTTACAGGTACTGGAAGAGATCTCTTATTACCCAGACAACCACGACGCCAAGGAGCTCAGACGGATACTGACCCAGCCGCACTTTATGGTGAGTGAAAGCACACACATACACACACACCTCGACTTGGCTGTGTTTAGGCGTCATGACTGAAGCTATAGCAGAGACAAAGAGAGACAGAAACAGACAGAGAGAGAGGGGGCCAGATAGAAGGAGAGAGACAGAGAGGTAAGGACAGAGACAGAAAGAGAGGGGGCAGATAGATGGAGAGAGACAGAGGTAAGGAGAGAGACAGAAAGAGAGTGGAACATCAGTGAGAGCACACCGGGGGACTAACACCTGCCTGCACGTGACAGCATTCCCTCCCCCATATGCCCCCCTAGGCACAACTATGACAACATAACCAACAAAAACGGGTCACAACTCCTACAGCTCTGTCGCACACTGGGTATGTACATAGTCAATGGTAGGCTTCGAGGGGACTCCTATGGTAGGTACACCTATAGCTCATCTCTTGGCAGTAGTACTGTAGACTACTTTATCACTGACCTCAACCCAGAGTCTCTCAGAGCGTTCACAGTCAGCCCACTGACACCCCTATCAGACCACAGCAAAATCACAGTCTACTTGAACAGAGCAATACTCAATCATGAGGCATCAAAGCCAAAGGAACTGAGTAACATTAAGAAATGCTACAGATGGAAGGAATGCAGTTTGGAAACCTACCAAAAAACAATTAGGCAACAACAAATTCAATCCCTTTTAGACAATTTCCTGGTTAAAACGTTCCACTGTAATAGTGAAGGTGTAAACTTGGCAGTAGAAAATCTTAACAGTATATATGACCTCTCAGCTTCCCTATCAAATCTAAAAATCTCAAATAGAAAACCGAAGAAAATGAACAACAATGACAAATGGTTTGATGAAGAATGCAAAAATCTAAGAAAGAAATTGAGAAATCTGTCCAACCAAAAACATAGAGACCCGGAAAACCTGAGTCTACGCCTTCACTATGGTGAATCACTAGAACAATACAGAAATACAGTATGGAAAAAGAAGAAACAGCACGTCAGAAATCAGCTCAATGTAATTGAAGAATCCATAGACTCTAACCACTTCTGGGAAAATTGGAAAACACTAAACAAACAACAACACACATTATCTATCCAAAATGGAGATGTATGGGTAAACCACTTCTCCAATCTTTTTGGCTCTATAACAAAGAATAAAGAGCAAAAACATATACATGATCAAATACAAATCTTAGAATAACCTATTAAAGACTACCAGAAAACACTGGATTCTCCAAATACCTTGAATGAACTACAGGACAAAATACAAACACTCCAACCCAAAAGGGCATGTGGTGTTGATGGTATCCTCAATTAAATTATAAAATATACAGACACCAAATTCCAATTGGCTAAACTAAAACTCTTTAACATCATCCTTAGCTCTGGCATCTTCCCCAATATTTGGATCCAAGGACTGATCACCCCAATCCACAAAAGTGGAGACAAATTTGACCCCAATAACTACCGTGGGATATGCGTCATCAGCAACCTTGGGAAAATCCTCTGCATTATCATTAACAGCAGACTCGTACATTTCCTCAGTGAAAACAATGTACTGAGCAAATGTCAAATTGGCTTTTAACCAAATTACCGCACAACAGACCATGTATTCACCCTGATTGACAAACAAACAAACCAAAACAAAGGCAAAGTCTGGGGCTCTGTTCACAAACACACCCCACAGAGCCCCAGGACAGCAGCACAATTAGACCTAAGCAAATCATGAGAAAACAAAAAGATAATTACTTGACACGTTGGAAAGAATTAACAAAAAAACAGAGCAAACTAGAATGCTATTTGGCCCTAAACAGAGTACACAGTGGTAGAATACCTGACCATTGTGACTGACCCAAACTTAAGGAAAACTTTGACTATATACAGACTCAGTGAGTATTGCTATCGAAAAAGGCTGCCGTAGGCAGACCTGGCTCTCAAGAGAAGACAGGCTATGTGCATACTGCCCACAAGATGATGTGGAAACTGAGCTGCACTTCCTAACCTCCTGCCACATGTATGACCATATTAGAGACACATACTTCCCTCAGATTACACAGACCCACAAAGAATTTCAAAACAAATTATATTTTGATCAACTGTTTTCTTATGATTTGGTTGGGTCTAATTGTGTTGCTGTCCTGGGGCTCTGTGGGGTCTGTTTGTGTTTGTGAACAGAGCCCCAGGACCAGCTTGCTTAGGGGACTCTTCTCCAGGTTCATCTTCTGTAGGGGATGGCTTTGTTATGGAATGTTTGGGAATCGCTTCCTTTTAGATGGTTGTAGAATTTAACGGCTCTTTTCTGGATTTTGATCATTAGCGGGTATCGGCCTAATTCTGCTCTGCATGCATTATTTGGTGTTTTACGTTGTACACAGAGGATATTTTTGCAGAATTCTGCATGCAGACGTGTACAAAGCTCTCCCTCGCCCTCCATTTGGCAAATCTGACCATAATTCTATGCTTCTGATTCTTGCTTACAAGCAAAAATTAAAGCAAGAAGAACCAGTGACTCTGTCTATAAAAAAAGTGGTCAGTTGAAGCAGATGCTTAACTACAGGACAGTTTTGTTAGCACAGACTGGAATATGTTCCGGGATTCCTCCGATGGCATTGAGAAGTATACCACCTCAGTCACTGGCTTTATCAATAAGTGCATCGAGGACGTTGTCCCCATAGTGACTGTACGTACATACCCCAACCAGAAGCCATGGATTACAGGCAACATTCGCACTGTCCTAAAGGGTAGAGCTGCCACTTTAAAGGAGCGGAACTCTAACCCGGAAGCTTATAAGAAATCCCGCTATGCCCTCCGATGAACCGACAAACAGGCAAAGCGACTAAGATCGAATCGTACTACACCGGCTCCGACGCTCGTCGGATGTGGCAGGGCTTGCAAACTTTTACAGACTACAAAGGGAAACACAGCCGAGAGCTGCCCAGTGACACGAGCCTACCAGATGAGGTAAAGTCAAGTAACACTGAAACATGCATGATAGCATCAGCTGTTCCGGACGACTGTGTGATCACGCTCTCCGCAGCCGATGTGAGTAAGACCTTTAAACAGGTCAACATTCACAAGGCCGCAGGGTTAGCAGGATGTGTACTCCGAGCATGCGCTGACCAACTGGCAATTGTCTTCACTGACATTTTCAACCTCTCCCTGTCTGTAATACCAACATGTTTCAAGCAGACCACCATAGTCCCTGTGCCCAAGAACACTAAGGTAACCTGCCTAAATGACTACCGACCCGTAGCACTCACGTCTGTAGCCATGAAATGCTTTGAAAGGCTGGTCATGGCTCACATGATCACCATTATCCAAGAAACCCTAAACCCACTCCAATTTGCGTACCGCACCAACAGATCCACAGATGATGCAATCTCTATTGCACTCTACACTGCCCTTTCCCACTTGGACAAAAGGAACACCTATGTGAAAATGCTATTCATTGACTACAGCTCAGCGTTCAACACCATAGTGCCCTCCAAACTCATCACTAAGCTAAGGACCCTGGGACGAAACACCACCCCCAGGTGGTAAGGGTAGGTAACAACACATCCGCCACGCTGATCCTCAACACGGGGGCCCATCAGGGGTGCGTGCTCAGTCCCCTCCTGTACTCCCTTTTCACTCATGACTGCACGGTCAGGCACGATTCCAACACCATCATTCAGTTTGCTGATGACACAACAGTCATCTGCCTGATCACCGACAACGATGAGACAGCCTATAGGGAGGAGGTCAGAGACCTGGCAGTGTGGTACCAGGACAACAACCTCTCCCTCAATGTGAGCAAGACAAAGGAGCTGATTGTGGGCTACAGGAAAAGGAGGACCGAGCACGCCCCCATTCTCATTGATGAGACTGTAGTGGAGCAGGTTGAGAGCTTCAAGTTCCTTGGTGTCCACATCACCAACAAACTAGCATGGTCCAAGCACACCAAGACAGTCGTAAAGAGGGCGCGACAAAACCTATTCCCCCTCAGGAGACTGAAAAAATTTGGCATGGGTCCTCAGATCCTCAAAAGGTTTTACAGCTGCATCGAGAGCATCCTGACCGGTTGCATCATTGCCTGGTATGGCAACTGCTCGGCCTCCGACCGCAAGGCACTACAGAGGGTAGTGCGTACGGCCCAGTACATCACCGGGGCCAAGCTTCCTGCCATCCAGGACCTCTATACCAGGCGGTGTCAGAGGAAAGCCCGAAAAATTTACTCCAGCCGCCCTAGTCATAGAATGTTCTCTCTGCTACCGCACGGCAAGCGGTACCGGAGCGCCAAGTCTAGGTCCAAGAGGCTTATAAACAGCTTCTACCCCCAAGCCATAAGACTCCTGAACAGCTAATCAAATGGCTACCCAGACTATTTGCATTGCCCCCCTCCCTCCCCCGCATATAGCGAAATTGTGTGTACTTAACGTTACACATGCACTTATGAATGTAGCCCCCTCTCCTTTGTACGCTGCCGCTACTGTCTGTTATCATCTATGCATAGTCACTTTAATAACTCTACCTACATGTACATATTACCTCAATTACCTCGACTCAGGTGCCCCCTCACATTGACTCTGTACCGGTACCCCCTGTATATAGCCCCGCTATTGTTATTTTACTGCTGCTCTTTAATTATTTGTTATTCTTATCTCTTACCTTTTTCTAGGTCTTTTCTTAAAACTGCATTAAGGGCTTGTAAGTAAGCATTTCACTGTAAGGTCTACACCTGTTGTATTCGGTGCATGTGACAAATACAATTTGATTTGATTTGAAATAGCATTCTAGTTTTTATATTTCCAACGTGTCAAGTAATTATCTTTTGTTTCTCATGATTTGGTTGGGTCGGTTTGTGTTTGTGAACAGAGCCCCAGGACAGCAACACAATTAGACCCAACCAAATCATGAGAAAACAAAATGAGAATTACTTGACACACTGGAAAGAATTAACCGAAAAAAACAGAGCCTTGCTATTGAGAAAGGCTGCCGTAGACAGACCTGGCTCTCAAGAGAAGACAGGCTATGTGCACACTGCCCACAAAATGATGTGGAAACTGAGCTTCACTTCCTAAACTCCTGCCAAATGTATGACCATATTAGAGACACATACTTCCCTCAGATTACACAGACCCACAAAGAATTAAAAAATAAATAATATTTTGATAAACTCCCATATCTATTGGGTGAAATTCCACAGTGTGCCATCACAGCAGCAAGATTTGTGACCTGTTGCAACAAGAAAAGGGCAACCGGTGAAGAACAAACACCATAGTAAATGCAACCCATATTTATGTTTATTTATTTTCCCTTTGGTACTTTAAATATTTGCCCATTGTTAGACATAATATGACATTCTAAGTTTGGAATGTTTACTGTAAAATGTTATTGTTAATTTCACTTTTGTTTATTATCTATTTCACTTGCTTTGGCAATGTAAACATATGTTTCCCATGCCAATAAAGCCCTTAACTTGAAATTGAATTGAGAGAGAGGGAGTTGGGGCCGAGCAATACAGACTGCACTGTGAAGGGAGAGAGAGTTGGGGCCGAGCAATACAGACTGCACTGTGAAGGGAGAGAGAGTTGGGGCCGAGCAATACAGACTGCACTGTGAAGGGAGAGAGAGTGGTGGGGGGGAGAGATGGAAGGAGGGTTTTGGAAAGAGGGAGAGATTGTGAGTGAAATGGAGTGGTCAGTGAGTCGTGTAGATCTGACCTGGAGCCTAGCTCTACACGGTCTGACCAAAATGGAGGGAGGGAAAGAGGGAGGAGAGAGATGGAGAGAGGGAAGAAAGAGGTGTGGGGAACGGAGAGGCAGAGGTGGTGATACGAGGGAGGCAGGCACCATTAGGTACAAGCTGCCACATCCCTAGACACACACAGACAGGGGCATGTGTGTCCCCAGCCTGCCTCTCTCTCATGAGCACGTTACAGAAGGCCCAGCTTTCTCCCTCGTCCACCACTCACTCTACTAGCTACTGATACTGGTGAGGACCTAACGTTCTAATTCTGTAACTGTAGAATTCAATTTTTGGTCAACTTTACTCCGGATCAGATATTCTAGAACTCTGGGGTTGACTTCAGAATGCTTTTGTTTAGGAATTCCAGTTCCACAGATGTTTTCCCTCTTTTATCATCTTGCACCCAAAATAAGTACATGAGTGTGTCTAGCTTTTAAAGTTCCTGTTGTAGTATAGCGTAGTTGGCTGAAGGTGTCATCATTTCTGGTCAAACCTGAACCCTGCCTAATATAAGGTAATGACACTGGTCTATGTTGTGTCCATAGCAGTGTTCAACTGAAGGTAGCATGCACTTTGTTACTGTGCTGAAATCACCTCAGACCAGGTTGTTAAGATAAAGCTATCAGTGGACTGTCACTTTAAAGCCTCTCTGTCTGGGGGTAGTTCACTTCAAACCCAGGATCTTGCTCTCATTAGGGGTCTCAAGACTCACACACACACACACACACCTTCTGCACTCCTGTGGTAATGTGTGTGCGTGCGTGCGTGCGTGCGTGCGTGCGTGCGTGCGTGCGTGCGTGCGTGCGTGCGTGCGTGCGCGTGTGTGTGTGCTCCCTGTGGGGATGTAGTTTAATGAGAGTCAGAGAGGCTGCCGCTACCTTCATGTCTCACTCTCTGATCTCCTTCTGTGTGTGTGTGTGTGTGTGTGTGTGTGTGTGTGTGTGTGTGTGTGTGTGTGTGTGTGTGTGTGTGTGTGTGTGTGTGTGTGTGTGTGTGTGTGTGTGTGTGTGTGTGTGTGTGTGTGTGTGTGTGTGTGTGTGTGTGTGTGCTTGTGTGTGCGTGCTTGTGTGGGTTAGTGTGCGTGTGTGTGAGTATGTGTGTGTATGTTTGAACGCTCAGTAAGTGTGTGGGATGACTGCGTGCGTTAATAAAAGAATGTGATAGTAGTCTTTGTTGTGGTTTTATTACTGCATGCCTCCTCTCAGAACATCACTCTGTCATCTAGTAAAGTAAAGCTGGTTGTCTTTGGGTAGTGCCATCAGTAGACTCACACCAAAGCTGAGAGAGAGAGAAAAAGAAAGAAAGCGAGAGAGAAAGAGAGAGAGACAGAGAGAGACAGAGAGAGAGAGAGAGAGAGAGAGACAGAAAGAGAGAGAGAGAGAGAGAGACAGAAAGAGAAAGAGAGAGAAAGAGAGAGAGAAAGAGAAAGTTGTTACTCTTGTCCCGTTGACAATTTTGATTCTCATTTTTATTTTTATGTTGTAAATATCCAAAATAGGCTTTGGCAATATGTACATTGTTACGTCATGCCAATAAAGCAAATTGAATTGAATTGAATTGAATTGAAAGAAAGAGAAAGAAAGAGAGAGAGAGAGAGAGAGAGAGAGAGAGAGAGAGAGAGATGTGTTATAGTGAGTATAGTACTTGATGTGTGTCTAGGTCAGCCTTGCTGTAGACCCTTGATGGCGATCTATCTCCCTCTCTCTGTTTCTCTCCTCTCACTCACTCCCTCCCCTCATCTCCCAATACCCCTTCCAGGCATTGCTCCAGACCCATGATGTGGTGGCCCATGAGGTGTACAGTGATGAGGCTTTGAGGGTGACCCCCCCGCCCACCTCGCCCTACCTGAACGGAGAATCTCCCGAGAACACCAACGGAGACATGGACCTGGAGAACGTGACGAGAGTACGCCTGGTTCAGTTCCAGAAGAACACTGATGAACCTATGGTACGACACACACACCCACATGTACATACACATTCACAGACACACACACACACACACTCACACACACTCACAGACACACACACACTCACACACACACTCACACACACTCACAGACACACACATGCACACACACAGACACACACACACATTCACACACACATGCACATATACATTCACAGACACACACGCTCACTCACTCACTCGGTCATTTTACGCACACACACACACTCACACTCACACTCACACTCACACTCACACTCACACACACTCACAGACACACACACACACAGGCACGCACACACACACACACATTCACTTGCACATATACATTCACAGACACACACTCACGCACGCTCGCTCACTCACTCACACATACACACACACACACACACACACACACACACACACACACACACACACACACACACACACACACACACACACAGACACACACACACACACACACAGACACACACATGCACACACACAGACACACACACACATTCACATTCACAGACACACACACACACATGCACATTCACAGACACACACACACACATGCACATTCACAGACACACACACACACACACACAGCACATACACAGACACACTTACACATGCACAGGTTATATGACATGACGCAAACAAACAGGTTCTGCCATTGCAAGCATAAACAAAGGCAGTATTTATTATCACACATGGCCCACAAGCAGTCATACACACTCCGTTCTTTTCTCCATAATCTTCCCCTCAGCCTGGCACCTCAGTCTCTGACCCTAAGCTTGACCTTTAACCCCTGACCCCTGTCTTCTCTCTCCAGGGCATCACGCTGAAGATGAACAATCTGAACCACTGTATCGTAGCCAGGATAATGCACGGAGGAATGATCCACAGACAAGGTAGCCAGCCATCTCATTCTATTACACAAACAGATATTGTCATTATTACTGGTCAATAGACTCGACTATTAAACATTATTACTAGTCAACAGACTATTATGGTCATCTTTATGACAGTGTCTGTAGATTGTTCCAGGACGTCTTCATGACAGTGTCTGTAGATTGTTCCAGGACATCTTCATGACAGTGTCTGTAGATTGTTCCAGGATGTCTTCATGACCGTGTCTGTAGATTGTTCCAGGACATCTTCATGACAGTGTCTGTAGATTGTTCCAGGACGTCTTCATGACAGTGTCTGTAGATTGTTCCAGGACGTCTTCATGACCGTGTCTGTAGATTGTTCCAGGTCATCTTCATGACCGTGTCTGTAGATTGTTCCAGGTCATCTTCATGACCGTGTCTGTAGATTGTTCCAGGACGTCTTCATGACAGTGTCTGTAGATTGTTCCAGGACGTCTTCATGACAGTGTCTGTAGATTGTTCCAGGTCATCTTCATGACCGTGTCTGTAGATTGTTCCAGGACGTCTTCATGACAGTGTCTGTAGATTGTTCCAGGACGTCTTCATGACAGTGTCTGTAGATTGTTCCAGGACGTCTTCATGACAGTGTCTGTAGATTGTTCCAGGACATCTTCATGACCGTGTCTGTAGATTGTTCCAGGTCATCTTCATGACAGTGTCTGTAGATTGTTCCAGGACATCTTCATGACAGTGTCTGTAATGTAATGACTGTCTGTCATGTGTTTTGTAGGAACGCTGCATGTAGGAGATGAGATCAGAGAGATCAACAGCATCAGTGTAGCCAACCAGACAGTAGAGCAACTACAGAGGATGCTGGTGAGTGTGTGTGTGTGTGTGTGTGTGTGTGTGTGTGTGTGTGTGTGTGTGTGTGTGTGTGTGTGTGTGTGTGTGTGTGTGTGTGTGTGTGTGTGTGTGTGTGTGTGTGTGTGTGTGTGTGTGTGTGTGTGTAATGACCGACGCTGGGGTCGAGAAGCAGGTACGGGGAGTTGACATTTAATTAGGAACAGATAAAGAGCAAGACATGAACAGCGTCAGCACACGGATACACAACGAAAAATGACAATCAACGCAGCAGTGGAGAACAGAGATGGGGAACTGACAAATATAGGGGAGGTAATAAACAGGTGATTGAGTCCAGGTGACTCCAATAATACACTGATGCGGGTGATGGGGAAAGGCAGGTGTGCGTACTGATTGTGGCAGGAGTGAGTAATGCTGGGGAGCCTGGCTCCTTCGAGCGCCAGAGAGGGGGAACAGGCGTGACAGCTTGTGTACTTGTGTATTTAAATGCTGAGTGTGTGTTTATGTGTCCACAGAAAGAGATGCGAGGCAGCATCACCTTTAAGATAGTGCCAAGCTACCGGACACAAGGATCCTCCTGTGAGGTAACGCACCGCCCTTTCCCTCTCCCCCCTCCCTTCTCTCCTGGCGACCCGTCCTGTTGACGTTGGGGATGTTTAAACTTCTGACCGTTTGACTAACCAACTGCCTGCCTGGTGGCTGAATATGTGTGTGTGTGCGTGTGTGAACTTTTCCCTCGGGTGGGGTTCTGTGTGTTCTGCTGTGTTCTGCTCGGGGCTGGGTCAGACACACTGCACACCAATTTCACAACCAAGATACCGGAACACCCCGCACCCTACCCTGACCTCTGTCACCTGTCACCTGTCACCTGTAACTGTGATCTGGCACCAACCACACACAGATCCCCAGTCTGGCCAGTCAGTCACACAGAGACCAGAATGTAGTTGTGCTATCTGATGATTAGCCTCACAGCTAACGTTCTAGCCTGACCTTGATGAGCCAGTCTTTGTGAGCCTACTGCCCCTCTGTGGCGAGATGGAGATGTGCAGGGATCATTGCTATTACGATTAGTAAGTAAGATAGTCATGTTGATTTGATTGCACACCTTATGAGTTCATTGAAGACAGTCATTTTTACTTGTTTATCATGGAGTGTGAAATGTGTTTTCCTTTGTATTGGTGAACAAGTAGATAGTCGATAGAGTGTGTGTGTGTGTGCGTGTTGAGTATGTGTGCGTGTTGAGTGTGTGAGTGTGTGTCTGACCTATGCGTCTTGTTACAGACAGAGTCCCCCTCCAACTCCAGGCAATCCCCTGCCAATGGCACTGGCCACTCCAGTGTTAACAGTTTCATCTTGGTAAGGACCCCCACCCCCCACCTCAGCCCCTGAACACCAAACCAAACACCAAAACTGCCCCCTTCTCCCCTAAGTCGACCAACACAGACCTTTGACTCAGTTGTTGTTTGTATCATAATATATTTTTCCAGTTTGATGAAACCCCCTCTCCAACATGTATTTTTGTTTCCTTTTTCAGTTGTATATCACATTCAATTATGATACTGGTACAGATAATGTCACTCCTCACCATCATGGCTAGCTGTTCAGACCAGCCTTCAACCTTTAACCTCTAGCCAAATTTCCGATATCTCCGTTTACAAATTGGTGTGCTGTAAAACGCTCCCTTGTGCTGCCATGTGTTGTAAAAATGCTGTGCCTTTCTGCTGACACCTTCAGTACACAAAATAACTGGGAATCCTCACACAGTCACACACAAAGCTCTGGCCCTATGCAGCTCTGTTCCTATACATCTCTGTTCCTATACATCTCTGTTCCTATACATCTCTGTTCCTATTCAACTATGTTCCTATACAACTATGTTCCTATACAACTATGTTCCTATTCAACTATGTTCCTATACAACTATGTTCCTATTCAACTATGTTCCTATACAACTACTTCCAATATTATCCACTACATTCACTAAGGATCCAGACAACAAGCCTACCTTTACGTACCTACCTACCTATATCTACGTACCTCTACCTACCAACCTACCTCTACCTTCCTACCTACCTACCTCTACCTACCCACATACAGTGCATTGCAAAAGTATTCACCCGCCTTGGCGTTTTTCCTATTTTGTTGCATTACAACCTGACATTTAAATTGATTTTTATTTGGATTTCATGTAATGGACATACACAAAATAGTGAAAATTGGTGAAGTGAAATGAAAAAAATAACTTATTTCAAACAAAAAAAAATGGAAAAGTGGTGCGTGCATATGTACAGTATTCACCCCCTTTGCTATTTTATTTATTTATTTCACCTTTATTTAACCAGGTAGGCTAGTAGGCAGTAAATCTACCTTTAACCAGGTAGGCAGTAAATCGAATAATTACAATTTAGCAGATTAACACTGGAGTGATAAATCATCAGATGATCATGTGCAAGTAGAGATACTGGTGTGCAAAAGAGCAGAAAAGTAAATAAATAAAAGCAGTATGGGGGGTGAGGTAGGTAAATTGGGTGGGCTATATACCGATGGACTATGTACAGCTGCAGCGATCGGTTAGCTGCTCGGATAGCAGATGTTTAAAGTTGTTGAGGGAGATAAAAGTCTCCAACTTCAGAGATTTTTGCAATTCGTTCCAGTCGCAGGCAGCAGAGAACTGGAAGGAAAGGCGTCCAAATGAGGTTTTGGCTTTAGGGATGATCAGTGAGATACACCTGCTGGAGCGCGTGCTACGGGTGGGTGTAGCCATCGTGACCAGTGAACTGAGATAAGGCGGCACTTTACCTAGCATAGCCTTGTAGATGACCTGGAGCCAGTGGGTCTGACGACGAACATGTAGCGAGGGCCAGCCGACTAGGGCATACAGGTCGCAGTGGTGGGTCGTATAAGGTGCTTTAGTAACAAAACGGATGGCACTGTGATAAACTGCATCCAGTTTGCTGAGTAGAGTATTGGAAGCTATTTTGTAGATGACATCGCCGAAGTCGAGGATCGGTAGGATAGTCAGTTTTACTAGGGTAAGTTTGGCGGCGTGAGTGAAGGAGGCTTTGTTGCGAAATAGAAAGCCGACTCTAGATTTGATTTTGGATTGGAGATGTTTGATATGAGTCTGGAAGGAGAGTTTGCAGTCTAGCCAGACACCTAGGTACTTATAGATGTCCACATATTCTAGGTCGGAGCCATCCAGGGTGGTGATGCTAGTCGGGCGTGCGGGTGCAGGCAGCGAACGGTTGAAAAGCATGCATTTGGTTTTACTAGCGTTTAAGAGCAGTTGGAGGCCACGGAAGGAGTGTTGTATGGCATTGAAGCTCGTTTGGAGGTTAGATAGCACAGTGTCCAAGGAAGGGCCAGAAGTATACAGAATGGTGTCGTCTGCGTAGAGGTGGATCAGGGAATCGCCCGCAGCAAGAGCAACATCATTGATATATATATATGAAACCCCTAAATAAGATCTGGTGCAACCAATTACCTTCAGAAGTCACATAATTAGTTAAATAAAGTCCACCTGAGTGCAATCTAAGTGTCACATGATCTGTCACATGATCTCAGTATATATACACCTGTTCTGAAAGGCCCCAGAGTCTGCAACACCACTAAGCAAGGGGCACCACCAAGCAAGTGGCACTATGAAGACCAAGGAGCTCTCCAAACAGGTCAGGGACAACGTTGTGGAGAAGTACAGATCAGGGTTGGGTTATAAGAAAATATCCTAAACTTTGAACATCCCACGGAGCACCATTGAATCCATTATTTCAAAATGGAAAGAATATGGCACCACAACAAACCTGCCAAGAGAGCCGCCCACCAAAACTCACGGACAAGGCAAAGAGGGCATTAATCAGAGAGGCAACAAAGAGACCAAAGATAACCCTGAAGGAGCTGCAAAGCTCCACAGAGGAGATTGGAGTATCTGTCCATCGACCACTTTAAGCCGTACACTCCACAGAGCTAGACTTTACGGAAGAGTGGCCAGAAAAAAATAAGCAAACATGTTTGGTGTTCGCCAAAAGGCATGTGGGAGACTCCCCAAACATATGGAAGAAGGTACTCTGGTCCGATGAGACTAAAATGTTGCTTTTTGGCCATCAAGGAAAACGCTATGTCTGGCGCAAACCCAACACCTCTCATCACCCCGAGAACAACATCTCAACAGTGAAGCATGGTGGTGGTTTTTCATCAGCAGGGACTGGGAAACTGGTCAGAATTTAAGAAATGATGGATGGCGCTAAATACAGGGAAATTCTTGAGGGAAACCTGTTTCAGTCTTCCAGAGATTTTGAGACTGGAGGTTCATCTTCCAGCAGGACAATGACCCTAAGCATACTGCTAAAGCAACACTCAAGTGGTTTAAGGGGAAACATTTAAATGTCTTCGAATGCCCTAGTCAAAGCCCAGACCTCCATCCAATTGATAATCTGTGGTATGACTTAAAGACTGTACACCAGCGGAACCCATCCAACTTGAAGGAGCTGGAGCAGTTTTGCCTTGAAGAATGGGCAAAAATCCCAGTGGCTAGATGTGCCAAGCTTATAGAGACATACCCCAAGAGACTTGCAGCTGTAATTGCTGCAAAAGGTGGCTCTCCAAAGTATTGACTTTGAGGGGTTGAATAGTTATGCAAGCTCAGGTTTTCAGTTTTTTTGTCTTATTTCTTGTTTGTTTCACAAAAAAAAATATTTTGCATTTTCATAGTGGTAGGCATGTTGCGTAAATCAAATGATACAAACCCCCCAAAAATCCCTTTTAATTCCAGGTTGTAAGGCAACAAAATAGGAAAAATGCCAAGGGGGGTGAATACTTTCGCACATCACTGTACCTCCACTTACCTGTACCTACCTATACCTACAGTGGCAAGAAAAAGTATGTGAACCCTTTGGAAAACCTGGATTTCTGCATAAGTTGGTCATAAAAATGTATCTGAACTTCATCTAGGTCAAAATAATATATAAACACAGTCTGCTTAAACTAATAACACACAAACAATTATACGTTTTCATGTCTTTATTGAACACACCGTGTAAACATTCACAGTGCATGGTGGAAAAAGTATGTGAACCCTTGGATAACTGGTTGACCCTTCTTTGGCAGCAATAACCTCAACCAAACGTTTTCTGTAGTTGCGGATCAGACCTGCACAACAGTCAGGAGGAATTTTGGACCATTCCTATTTACAAAAACTGTTTAGGGTCAGCAATATTCTTGGGATGTCTGGTGTGAACTACTCTCTTGAGGTCATGCCACAGCATTTCAATCGGTTTGAGGTCAGGACTCTGACTGGGTCACACCAGAAGGTGTATTTTTTTCTGTTGAAGCCATTCTGTTGTTTATTTACTTCTGTGTTTTGGGTAGTTGTCCTGTTGCATCACCCAACTTCTGTTGAGCTTCAATTGGCGGACAGATAGCCTAACATTCTCCTGCAAAATGTATTGATAAACTTGGGAATTCATTTTTCTGTCAATGATAGCAATTTTCCAGACCCTGAGGCAGCAAAGCAGCCCCAAACCATGATGTCCCTCCACCATACTTTACAGTTGGCATGAGGTTTTGGTGTTGGTGTGTTGTGCCTTTCTTTCTCTACACATAGTGTTGTGTGTTCCTTCCAAACAACACAACTTTAGTTTCATCTGTACACAGAATATTTTGCCAGTAGCGCCGTGGAACATCCAGGTGCACTTTTGCAAACTTCAGATGTGCCGCAATGTTTTTTTTGGACAGCAGTGGCTTCTTCCGTGGTGCACTCCCATGAACACCGTTCTTGTTTAGTGTTTTATGTATCATTTACTCGTTAACAGAGATGTTCGCATGTTCCAGAGAATTTAGTCTTTAGTCTTTAGCTGACACGCTAGGATTCTTCTTAACCTCATTGAGCATTCTGATCTGTGCTCTTGCAGTCATCTTTGCAGGACGGCCACTCCTTGGGATAGTAGTAACAGTGCTGAACTTTCTCGATTTACAGACAATTTGTTTTACCGTGGACTGATGGACATCAAGGCTTTTAGAGAACATTTTGTAACCCTTTCCAGCTTTATGCAAGTCAACAATTCTTAATCTTAGGTCTTTTGAGATCTCTTTTATTCGAGGCCTGGTTCACATCAGACAATGCTTCTTGTGAATAGCAAACTCAAATTTTGTGAGTGTTTTTATAGGGCAAGGCAGCTCTAACCAACATCTCCAATCTCGTCTCATTGATTGGACTCCAGGTTAGCTGACTACTGACTCTAATTAGCGTTTGGAGAAGTCATTAGCCTAGGGGGTTCACATGCTTTTTCCAACCTACACTGTGAATGTTTAAATTATGTATTCAATATAGACAAGAAAAATACAATAATTTGTCTTATTAGTTTAAGCACACTATGTTTGTCAATTGTTGTGACTTAGATGAAGATCAGATCAAATTTGGTGACCAATTTATGCAGAAATCCAGGTAATTCCAAAGGGTTCACATACTTTTTCTTGCCGCTGTATCTACCTACCTACCTATACCTACCTACCTATATCTACGTACCTGTACCTAACTATCTACCTAAATCTACGTACCTGTACCTACCTACCTACCTAAATCTACGTACCTGTACCTACCTACCTACCTACCTACCTACACCTTTCTATACCTATACCTATCTACCTATACCTACCTACATCTACCTACCTACATCTACCTACCTATACCTATATATCTACCTACCTACATCTACCTACCTATACCTATATACCTACCTACACCTACCTACCTACCTACCTATCTACCTACCTACATCTACCTATCTATACCTACCTACCTACCTACCTACCTACCTAACTACATCTACCTACCTATACCTACCTACATCTACCTACCTCTACCTACTTACCTGTACCTACCTATACCTATACCTACCTATACCTATCTACCTATCTACCTATACCTACCTACCTATACCTACCTACCTACCTACATCTACCTACCTACCTACCTACCTCTAACTACCTACCTTCCTTTACCTACCTACCTCTAACTACCTACAGTGCCTTCGGAAAGTATTCAGACCCATTGACTTTTTCCACATTTTGTTACTTTACAGCCTTATTCTAAAATGTATTAACTAAAAAAAATCTACATACAATACCCTATAATGACAAAATTAAAACAGGTTTTTAGACATGTTAGCAAATTTATAAAAAATAAAACAGAAATACCTTGTTTACATAAGTATTCAGATACTTTGCTATGAGACTCGAAATTGAGCTCATGTGCATCCTGTTTCCATTCATCATCCTTGAGATGTTTCTACAACTTCATTGGAGTCCACTTGTGGTAAATTCAATTGATTGGACATGATTTGGAAAGGCACACACCTGTCCCACAGTTGACAGTGCATGTCAGAGCAAAAACCAAGCCATGAGGTTGAAGGAATTGTCCGTAGAACTCTGAGACAGGGTTGTGTCGAGGACAAGTCTCTGAAAAGCCTTAGGCGGGCCAGCCAGAGCCCGGACTTTAACCCGATCTAACATCTCTGGAGAGACCTGAAAATAGCTGTGCAGCGACGCTCCCCATCCAATCTGACAGAGCTTGAGAGGATCTGCAGAGAAGAATGGGAGAAACTCCCCAAATACAGGTGTGCCAAGCTTGTAGCGTCATACCCAAGAAGACTCGAGGCTGTAATCGCTGCCAAAGGTGCTGAGTAAAGGGTCTGAATACTTATGTAAATGTGATATTTCCACAACATTTTCTAAAAGCTTGTTTTTGCTTTGTCATTATGGGGTATTGTGTGTAGATTGATGAGGGGGAAAACTATTTAATCCATTTTAGAATAAGGCTGTAACGTTTAAAAAAATGTGAAGAAAGTCAAAGTGTCGGAATACTTTCCAAATGCACTGCACCTACCTACCTACCTCTACCTACCTACCTACCTAACTACCTACCTACCTACCTACCTACCTACCTACCTACCTACCTACCTACCTACCTACCTACCTACCCACCTAACTCTCTACCTACATAGCTACATATACCTACCTATACATGCATACCTACCTACCTACCTCTACCTACCTATACCCACCTACCTATACCTCTACCTACCTATACATACATACATACATACATACATACATACATACATACATACATACATACATACATACATACATACATACATACATACATACATACATACCTACCTACCTACCTACCCCCCTAACTCCCTACCTACCTCTACCTACCTACCTATACCCACCTACCTATACCTCTACCTACCTACCAATACATGCATACCTACCCCTACCTACCTACCTACCTACCTACCTACCTACCTACCTACCTACCTACCTCTACCTACCTCTACCTACCTCTACCTACCTCTACCTACCTCTACCTACCTATACCCGCCTACCTATACCTCTACCTGCCTACCTACCTATACATACATACATACATACATACCTACCTACCTACCTACCTACCCCCCTAACTCCCTACCTACCTACCTACATATACCTACCTACCTATCTACATATACCATCCATTGTAGATTATTGATTGATGAGGATGTGTAGATTGATGAGGGAAAATGTGAAAAGGTCAAGGGTCTGAATACTTTCTGAATGCACTGTACCTAGTTACTTATACCTACCTATCTACCTATACCTATACCTAACTACCTATACATACATACATACCTACCTACCTATGCATACCTACCTACCTACCTCTACCTACCTATGCATACCTACCTACCTATGCATACCTACCTACCTCTACCTACCTATGCATACCTACCTACCTACCTCTACCTACCTGCCTATCTACATACACCATCCATTGTAGATTATTGATTGATGAGGATGTATAGATTGTAGATTGATGAGGGAATATGTGAAAAAGTCAAGGGGTCTGAATACTTTCTGAATGCACTGTACCTAGTTACCTAACTACACCTACCTACCTACATATACCTACCTATACCTACATATACAGTTGAAGTCAGGAGTTTACATACACTTAGTCATTAAAATTTGTTTTTCAACCACTCCACATATTTCTTGTTAACAAACTATCATTTTTGCAAGTCCTTTAGGACATCTACTTTGTGCATGACACAATTAATTTTTCCAGCAATTGTTTAGAGACAGATTATTTCACGTATAATTCACTGTATCACAATTCCAGTGTATCAGAAGTGTACATACACTAAGTTGACTGTGCCTTTAAACAGCTTGGAAAATTCCAGAAAATTATATCATGGCTTTAGAATCTTCTGATAGGCTAATTGACGTCATTTGAGTCAATTGGAGGTGTACCTGTGGATGTATTTCAAGGCCTACCTTCAAACTCAGTGCCTCTTTGCTTAACATCATGGGAAAATCCAAAGAAATCAATATATGTGGAGTGGTTGAAAAACGAGTTTTAATGACTCGAAACTAAGTGTATGTAAACTTCCGACTCTAACTGTATGTCCAGCTCTTGCATTAACTGTTCTTCGTTGTATGTAAACTTCCTGACTTCAACTGTACCTACACCTACCTATGCATACAGACCTTCCTACATACCTACCTACCTAAATAACTACCTACCTGATAGCTGTAAACTTCGGTGCTGAAATTGCTTTCCTGCTCTCTGCTGCGAGATTTGTCCAGCAGAAGCTCTGCTCTAACACCCAAAAGCTCAACTCTGTCTGTATGGCTAACTGAGAATCACTGTACCCTCTCTCTCTTTAAACATTGGTGACATGAGGGTAGGGAATGTGTGTTTGACTGTCTTCTGTATACAGTATTATGGTGTTGTTGTAGCAGTTCCCCTGCCTCTCTCTGGTGTAAACTCTCTGTCTCTGTCACTGCTGGCGTTTTCTCTTCAGGATCTGCCGTCATCCGTCCAACCCAAGAGTCGACAGGTGAATACCAGCACTCTCTACCTTGTGAAACACACAGCTGAACTGTAACACACAACCCCTCACAAGTCCTCCATTCATTTCCCCTCATCCAATTTCTACACATCTGTGTGTGTGTGTGTGTGTGTGTGTGTGTGTGTGTGTGTGTGTGTGTGTGTGTGTGTGTGTGTGTGTGTGTGTGTGTGTGTGTGTGTGTGTGTGTGTGTGTGTGTGCGCATATGTGCACAGACACAGTGTGTTTGCGAGTTCACATGCGCCCCCCCCCCCCCCCCCCATTGACTAACTGCCAAGGTCAACCCATATGAGTAGACTCCATTCACTTACAATGTTGTTAATATACTGTGGCTACAGACTGATCTCCAAGCTGTGTTTAGAGCAGGATAGTGTCTGCTAGACAGGATAGTGGATCATGTGTAGAGCTACTGTAAGCCATGACCTCTCCCAAAGAAATACTACTGGATATTGGTCTCAATCCAATACAATTCAGACTCCAAATCTTCCCCAGCTGCTTACATATGTCATACCTTGTCTGTAATCTTCCCCAGCTGCTTACATATGTCATACCTTTGTCTGTCTGTCTGTCTGTCTGTCTGTCTGTCTGTCTGTCTGTCTGTCTGTCTGTCTGTCTGTCTGTCTGTCTGTCTGACTGACTGACTGACTGACTGACTGACTGACTGACTGACTGACTGACTGACTGACTGACTGACTGACTGACTGACTGACTGACTGACTGACTGACTGACTGACTGACTGACTGACTGACTGACTGACTGACTGACTGACTGACTGACTGACTGACTGACTGACTGACTGACTGACTGACTGACTGACTGACTGACTGACTGACTGACTGACTGACTGACTGACTGACTGACTGACTGACTGACTGACTGACTGACTGACTGACTGACTGACTGACTGACTGACTGACTGACTGACTGACTGACTGACTGACTGACTGACTGACTGACTGACTGACTGACTGACTGACTGACTGACTGACTGACTGACTGACTGACTGACTGACTGACTGACTGACTGACTGACTGACTGACTGACTGACTGACTGACTGACTGACTGACTGACTGAACTGACTGACTGACTGACTGACTGACTGACTGACTGACTGACTGACTGACTGACTGACTGACTGACTGACTGACTGACTGACTGACTGACTGACTGACTGACTGACTGACTGACTGACTGACTGACTGACTGACTGACTGACTGACTGACTGACTGACTGACTGACTGACTGACTGACTGACTGACTGACTGACTGACTGACCTGACTGACTGACTGACTGACTGACTGACTGACTGACTGACTGACTGACTGACTGACTGACTGACTGACTGACTGACTGACTGACTGACTGACTGACTGACTGACTGACTGACTGACTGACTGACTGACTGACTGACTGACTGACTGACTGACTGACTGACTGACTGACTGACTGACTGACTGACTGACTGACTGACTGACTGACTGACTGACTGACTGACTGACTGACTGACTGACTGACTGACTGACTGACTGACTGACTGACTGACTGACTGACTGACTGACTGACTGACTGACTGACTGACTGACTGACTGACTGACTGACTGACTGACTGACTGACTGACTGACTGACTGACTGACTGACTGACTGACTGACTGACTGACTGACTGACTGACTGACTGACTGACTGACTGACTGACTGACTGACTGACTGACTGACTGACTGACTGACTGACTGACTGACTGGAGTTCCAGGCCTCCAGTGCTGCCCCTCACTCCGGCTCCTCTCTCCCTAGCTCCCCTGCCTAGACTAGGGACACGGAATGGCTTGTGCCCCCCTTTACTCACCAATATCCAGACCTTCCCCTTAAGACAGAATACAGATTGTAATGGGGCATCCCGAAATCAGATCAAAGTCTGGTGGCCTCTAGCCCTGGTCTTTGACAGCTATAGGGTAGTGCAGGCTTTTGTTCCAGCCCAGCAATAACACCCCTGATTCTACTTGTTACGGTATCTATTATTATTGTTGATAGCTAGCTGATACAGTCTGCTCACCCTGTGGGTCAACAGGACCAGAGCTGGTTTAGGACAGTCTGCTCACCCCGTGGGTCAACAGGACCAGAGCTGGTTTAGGACAGTCTGCTCACCCTGTGGGTCAACAGGACCAGAGCTGGTTTAGGACAGTCTGCTCACCCTGTGGGTCAACAGGACCAGAGCTGGTTTAGGACAGTCTGCTCACCCTGTGGGTCAACAGGACCAGAGCTGGTTTAGGACAGTCTGCTCACCCTGTGGGTCAACAGGACCAGAGCTGGTTTAGGACAGTCTGCTCACCCTGTGGGTCAACAGGACCAGAGCTGGTTTAGGACAGTCTGCTCACCCTGTGGGTCAACAGGACCAGAGCTGGTTTAGGACAGTCTGCTCACCCTGTGGGTCAACAGGACCAGAGCTGGTTTAGGACAGTCTGCTCACCCTGTGGGTCAACAGGACCAGAGCTGGTTTAGGACAGTCTGCTCACCCTGTGGGTCAACAGGACCAGAGCTGGTTTAGGACAGTCTGCTCACCCTGTGGGTCAACAGGACCAGAGCTGGTTTGGGACAGTCTGCTCACCCCGTGGGTCAACAGGACCAGAGCTGGTGACTAACTGTAACTTTGTAACCAAAGAGTATATACCTAGTTTGCTTTGATTAGTAAAATCCTAGCTGTAAACTAATGGCACAGGCATTGTTTAAACAGTGATGCTCCATCACCCTCCTCCTCACCCCTTTCATCATTGTCTTTGTGGACCCCAACAGAAACACCATCACTGACTGTCTGTGTAGACTCAAACGCCCATCTTAAACCCATACACCAGCGCAAACCCAACGAGTAACTTGACCTGAGCTTTAATCTAATAAACCTAACCAAACCTTATCCCAGGAGAGTTGCGTACATCCAGTGTGTAGATGCCACCAGTAGAGATCGCCCACAGTAGCACTGTCTCACTGAGACAGGGCTGCAGTTACAGCACTGAACTGCACAGTCGCACATTAAACGGCATTACACGTCAGTCTCTAATCAGATAACTAAGACCCATGCATGGGCAGTATTGGACAGTTTGGAGGGGGTTACTGGCTCCTCAAGCCCTCTATAATCTCACCCGTTAGCATGTGACATCATCATCCATTATGATCTCTCAATTTGAAACCCATAAAATTGTTTTTGGATTCCTGTTACTGAATGCATTCTACCTCCCTTCCTTGATCAGCAATCACTGATCTGACACTGTTGAATAGGTTAAAGCTCATCCATGTATTTCACCAATCTAGTCATTTCAGATCTTTTAAAATTAAGGCAGGAACAAAGGAAGGAATATGTGTTCAAAATAATTCCAACGGGCCAGTCTCATCATTATAAGAAGGAAGGAATACGTGTTTAAAAGCATTCCAACGGGCCAGTCTCCTCATTATAAGAAGGAAGGAATACGTGTTTAAAAGCATTCCAACGGGCCAGTCTCATCATTATAAGAAGGAAGGAATACGTGTTTAAAAGCATTCCAACGGGCCAGTCTCCTCATTATAAGAAGGAAGGAATACGTGTTTAAAAGCATTCCAACGGGCCAGTCTCATCATTATAAGAAGGAAGGAATACGTGTTTAAAAGCATTCCAACGGGCCAGTCTCATCATTATAAGAAGGAAGGAATACGTGTTTAAAAGCATTCCAACGGGCCAGTCTCCTCATTATAAGAAGGAAGGAATACGTGTTTAAAAGCATTCCAACGGGCCAGTCTCCTCATTATAAGAAGGAAGGAATACGTGTTTAAAAGCATTCCAACGGGCCAGTCTCATCATTATAAGAAGGAAGGAATACGTGTTTAAAAGCATTCCAACGGGCCAGTCTCATCATTATAAGAAGGAAGGAATACGTGTTTAAAAGCATTCCAACGGGCCAGTCTCCTCATTATAAGAAGGAAGGAATACGTGTTTAAAAGCATTCCAACGGGCCAGTCTCCTCATTATAAGAAGGAAGGAATACGTGTTTAAAAGCATTCCAACGGGCCAGTCTCCTCATTATAAGAAGGAAGGAATACGTGTTTAAAAGCATTCCAACGGGCCAGTCTCCTCATTATAAGAAGGAAGGAATACGTGTTTAAAAGCATTCCAACGGGCCAGTCTCCTCATTATAACCAGGGTTGGGGTCAATACCATTTAAATTCCATTTCAGAGGATGAATTGAATCCTCTTTGACAGAAACAGGCAATTCATGAAATGAAGTCCATTTCAATTTATCCTCTGAATAAAATGAATTGAAGTGGAATTTATGTCCAACACTGAAAGTGACATCATCCATGTTAATCCATCACCATAGTAGCATTAATGCTTAACATTCTCTATCTCCCCCACGCTCCACTCACCGTACTGTGTGTGTAGACACTCTGTAGTCGTTTTACTGCATGATGTGTGTGTGGTGCTTTCACATCCTAGATGGTCGTACCCAGACCTCCAATCAAGGATAAAATGTCCGTCAAGGTAAGATATAGTGTTGCCTCCACAGTGCTACACCATTGAGATAAAACGGCAGACATCCTAGGAATTGTTTTATCTCTATGGCTAAACCATAGTTATTCCCTTAGATGACTGTAATAGGAATTTTCTCCTAAACAACATCCCATATAGTAGAATCTAACAGTCTAAGACGACTAAAACCACAATGAAAAACCACAGCCTTTTGATTATTGTAACTAGTCAAGTCTTACTGTATTCAGAGTGCATTATCACAAGGTCTCAATACCCTTCTCAGAGAAATGTAATAAATATGAACATATGAACAGGTCTTCTCAGACACTGCACAAGACTGGTACTCTGGTGGTAAAGGTGTGTTGAATCAGTCAGTGATACAGAACATATGTTTTAACAAGTCCAAAGAGAGATTCTAAAGAGACAACCCTGTGTTAACGATCCCTGGGAGATTCTAAAGAGACAACCCTGTGTTAATGATCCCTGAGAGATTCTAAAGAGACAACCCTGTGTTAACGATCCCTGGGAGATTCTAAAGAGACAACCCTGTGTTAATGATCCCTGAGAGATTCTAAAGAGACAACCCTGTGTTAATGATCCCTGAGAGATTCTAAAGAGACAACCCTGTGTTAATGATCCCTGAGAGATTCTAAAGAGACAACCCTGTGTTAACGATCCCTGTGCCATTTATATCAGTCAAATAAAATCACATTTGTTCATGAAGCCCTTTTTACATCAGCAGATGTCACAAAGTGCTTATACAGAAACTGAGCCTAAAACCCCAAACCGCAAGCAATACATATGTAGAAGCACAGAGGCTAGGATAAACTCCCTAGAAAGGCAGGACCCTAGGAAGAAACCTAGAGAGGAACCAGGCTCTGAGGGGTGGCCAGTCCTCTTCTGTGTATTGCCTCTGAAGAAAGATGCTGATTAAAACCACAACTCGTGTTTTTTGTACCAGGCAGCCACATACACACGCTACTGCCCACTAGGGCCGGGCGATATGGCCAAAATATTATATCACAGTATGTTTTTTTAAATTGGACGGTATGACGGTATTTGAATAATAAAAGTTCTACATTTGCTTTATGACTAGTGAGTGACCCTAGGGTGGCAACACATACATTCTAAGTGATTTCAATGAGTCTTTCTCCATTCTGATTGGTTTATACTGTTCAATTCAACTTCAACCATAACAAATGTCAGCACTTTTATCATTTCTGCATTTCCTGCACTCAATTGCAGGGTGGAAAAAGTACCCACTTGTCATACTTGAGTAAAAGAATAGATACATTTAATAGAAAATGACTCAAGTAAAAGTGAAAGTCACCCAGTAAAATATTACTTGCGTAAAAGTCTAAAAGTATTTGGTTTTAAATATACTTAAGTATCAAAAGTAAAAGTATAAATAATTTCAAATTCCTTATATTAAGCAAACCAGATGGCACCATTTTTATTTTTATTTTTTTAATTTACGGATAGCCAGGGGCACACTCCAACACTCAGACATAATTTACAAACAAAGCATTTGTGTTTAGTGAGTCCTAGTAGATGACCAGGGATGTTCTCTTGACAAGTGAATTGGACCATTTTCCTGTCCTGCTAAGCATTCAAAATGTAACGAGTACTTTTAGGTGTCAGGGAAAATGTATGGAGTAAAAAGTACAGTATTGTCTTGAGGAATGTAGTGAAGTAAAAGTTGTCAACAATAGTAAAGTAAAGTACAGATACAAAAAAAATGACTTAAGTAGTACTTGAAAGTATTTTTACTAAAGTAGTACATGAAAGTATTTTTACTAAAGTAGTACTTGAAAGTATTTTGACTTAAGTACTTTACACCACTGCTCATTAGAGATAATTTCCACACTGCCACGTAGGGCTGCACGATATGAGCAAATAATCTTGGACTTGGACCAAATATTGCGATTTGACTTGCGATTTGACTCTCGTGGTTGAGGAACATCAAATGCGCTCCTTGAGTGACAGGGGGCGTGGCTAGGTCTGTGTGGAAAGTGGCACAGAGAGAAAGAGTGGAGAGAGATGACTCAAGTAGCGAAGTAAACTATAAAAATGGACATAACACACGGCGCATTACATTTAACAAACCAAACATTCAAATACCTGTATAGAAGATAAAGTAAAAACCCAAACCGGTCCCTACATCAGTACCGGTGTATCATAAAATCCGGTATACCGCCTAGCCCTACCGCCCATAGGGAAAGGTCTCCAACCTGGCAACCTATTGGTCTGTACAGCCAGACCCCACTCCTCCCCCTCCATGTCTCCAACCTGGCAACCCATTGGTTTGTACAGCCAGAAGTGACTACTCCCTCTCCAGGTCTCCAACCTGGCAACTCATTGGTCTGGACGCCACTCCTCCCTCTTCAGGTCTCCAACCTGGCAACCCATTGGTTTGTACAGCCAGAAGCCACTCCTCCCTCTCCAGGTCTCCAACCTGGCAACCTATTGGTCTGTACAGCCAGACCCCACTCCTCCCCCTCCATGTCTCCAACCTGGCAACCCATTGGTTTGTACAGCCAGAAGTGACTACTCCCTCTCCAGGTCTCCAACCTGGCAACTTATTGGTCTGGACGCCACTTCTCCCTCTTCAGGTCTCCAACCTGGCAACCCATTGGTTTGTACAGCCAGAAGCCACTCCTCCCTCTTCAGGTCTCCAACCTGGCAACTGGACAGAGAGGCTAATTTATACCACACAGCTATTTCTTTGAGTGTCCCCCGTGAGGTAAAACTACCCATAGGGAAAGGTCTCCCATCTGGCAACCAATTGGTCTGTAGTATTGTGGTGTCTCTCTTGTCGTGATGTGTGTTTTGTCCTGATTTTATTTAATTTAAAATGTTTAATCCCAGCCCCCGTCCCCGCAGAAGGCCTTTTGCATTTTGGGAGGTCCTCATTATAAATAAGAATTTGTTCTTAACCGACTTGCCTAGTTAAATAAAGGTTAAATAAAATAAACAGCCACACACCACTCCTCCCTCTCCTGGTCTCCAACCTGGCAACCGGGCATCACAGGAAATTATCTCCTCAACACAACTGCTCTCTCTCTCTCTCTCTCCCGCCCGCCTCCCTCTCTTTCCCTCTCCCTCCCTCACTCACTCTCCCTCCCTCTTTCTCTCTCCCTCACCCTCTCCCTCCGTCCCTACCTCATCAGTGACTCATTCAGCCCACTCCATCTTGACCTCTAGCTGACCCCTGTCTATGTGTCTCAGATCTACGTGAGGGCCCAGTTTGAGTATGACCCCTCCAGAGATGACCTCATACCCTGCAAGGAGGCTGGGATTCCCTTCCGGGTTGGTGACATCGTCCAGATCATCAGTAAAGATGACCACAACTGGTGGCAGGGCAAGCTGGAGAACACTAAGAACGCCACCGCAGGGCTCATACCCTCACCAGAACTACAGGAGTGGTGAGGAGACACACACACACTGAACACCAGAACTACAGGAGTGGTGAGGAGACACACACACACTGAACACCAGAACTACAGGAGTGGTGAGGAGACACACACACACTGAACACCAGAACTACAGGAGTGGTGAGGAGACACACACACAGCCCAGACACGTATACATACATACACACACACACACACACACACACACACACACACACACACACACACACACACACACACACACACACACACACACACACACACACACACACACACACTGAACACCAGACCTCCAGGAGTGGTGAGGAGACACACACACACACACACACACACACACACACACACACACACACTGAACACCAGACCTCCAGGAGTGGTGAGGAGACACACACACACACAGCGATAGAACCCAGATCTCCAGGAGTGGTGAGGAGACACACACACAGCGATAGAACCCAGATCTCCAGGAGTGGTGAGGAGACACACACACAGCGATAGAACCCAGATCTCCAGGAGTGGTGAGGAGACACACACACAGCGATAGAACCCAGATCTCCAGGAGTGGTGAGGAGACACACACACAGCGATAGAACCCAGACCTCCAGGAGTGGTGAGGAGACACACACACAGCGATAGAACCCATATCTCCAGGAGTGGTGAGGAGACACACACACAGCGATAGAACCCAGACCTCCAGGAGTGGTGAGGAGACACACACACAGCGATAGAACCCAGATCTCCAGGAGTGGTGAGGAGACACACACACAGCGATAGAACCCAGATCTCCAGGAGTGGTGAGGAGACACACACACAGCGATAGAACCCAGACCTCCAGGAGTGGTGAGGAGACACACACACACACACACACAGCCCAGACACGTATACACACACACACACACACACACACACACACACACACACACTGAACACCAGACCTCCAGGAGTGGTGAGGAGACACACACACACACACACACACAGCCCAGACACGTATACACACACACACACACACACACACACACACACACACACTGAACACCAGACCTCCAGGAGTGGTGAGGAGACACACACACAGCGATAGAACCCAGACCTCCAGGAGTGGTGAGGAGACACACACACACACACACACACACACAGCCCAGACACGTATACACACACACACACACACACACACACACTGAACACCAGATCTCCAGGAGTGGTGAGGAGACACACACACACACAGCGATAGAACCCAGACCTCCAGGAGTGGTGAGGAGACACACACACAGCGATAGAACCCAGATCTCCAGGAGTGGTGAGGAGACACACACACAGCGATAGAACCCAGACCTCCAGGAGTGGTGAGGAGACACACACACAGCGATAGAACCCAGATCTCCAGGAGTGGTGAGGAGACACACACACAGCGATAGAACCCAGATCTCCAGGAGTGGTGAGGAGACACACACACAGCGATAGAACCCAGATCTCCAGGAGTGGTGAGGAGACACACACACACACAGCGATAGAACCCAGACCTCCAGGAGTGGTGAGGAGACACACACACAGCGATAGAACCCAGATCTCCATCAAAATCTAAAGAGAATCAGGTGGGGATTTAGTTTAGCTCTCATTGTGTGTATTTCCGGCCATGTTTACAGGCGTGTGGCGTGTATAGCCATGGAGAAGACCAAGCAGGAGCAGCAGGCCAGCTGTACCTGGTTTGGCAAGAAAAAGAAACAGTACAAGGACAAGTACCTGGCCAAGCACAACGCAGGTACACACACACACACACACACACACACACACACATGTGGTCAATGGCGTGCATATACCATACAGTACAGTACACAGTCATGCAGTCAGAATGTTCCTCAGCTGTTACTTCATGGAATGTGAGGGTCTCACGTGTGAGAAGGTGGTATGAGGGAAATGGAGAGGGAGGTGTGGTCAAGGAACAAGGGAGAGGTGGTGAGGGAATGTGGGACCAGGGAGGACAGGGAGAGCAGGGAATTCACCGGCTCCAGTGACACAGTCACGCCAGAAATAGCAGGGAGACCTGGTGCTGGGGCGTAAGGGCAAGCTCAGATATGAGGGTGTGTGTGAGTGGGCAGTTATCAAATTGGTATGTACAGTACAAGTGTGTGTTTGCTGCGTGTGTGCGTATGTGTGTGTGTGCGTATGTGTGTGTGTGTGTCTGTGATGTCTGGTGTCTGTGATGTCTGGTGTCTGTGATGTCTGGTGTCTGTGATGTCTGGTGTCGGTGGTCTCTGGTGTCGGTAGTCTCTGGTGTCTGTGTTCTCTGGTCTCTGTATTCTCTGGTCTCTGTGATCTCTGGAGACCAGGCCAGGGTCAATGTGCAGGAGAAACTGACACTGCCATGTGCGTCTATGGAGCAGCTCAAATGACAACAGTAACCAGTAACAGCAGAGCAGCACTGACCAGAGATCAGCTGTCAGCCTCTCCACCAATCCTGTTCACTGAGAAGCCTGGAGAGGAGAGGGTATTATATAGATTTTGTTGTTGGGAGAATTACTTTTTTTGTCAGTTAATTGTGTAAAGATGTTTGCACATGTCAGCCTACATCTGCACTGAGCTGTTCCCAAAAGATTATGGGAGTTGAGCTGGGTATCGGGCACAGCTGGGTGTATGAGGAGCAGGTTGGCATTTAAAGAGATGACTCGTGTACTGGAAGCAGCTCTGCAGAGTGGCCACTAGTTAGCATAGCCACAAAGTCATAAAATCTGATTTTAAACATAACCCTAAAGTTAACCATGCTGCTAGCCCTAAGGCCAAACCCTGACCTTAAATTAAGACCAAAAAGCAGATGTTTGTTTTCATGTATTTTTACGATGTAGACAATTTTGAAACCGCTCAGTTCTGCCTCTAGGGCAAGACTGATGACATTAAATGTCAACGTGCGTATGAGGAGGGGGAGCAGGGACAGGGAGGGGAATAGGGACAGGGAGGGGGAGCAGGGACAGGGAGGGAGAGAGGGACAGGGAGGT